>NW_005843103.1:7720-46800 GCF_000455745.1 Alligator sinensis | reverse complement strand
AGACCAATGCAGAACACGAGAGCAGGTCATGTTCAGCGTGTGAAGAGCTCATGATCATGAGGCCGACCAGCTCGTGATCAGACAGCCTTAACAAATCAGGAGCTGCAGGAGAAGCGTGCCTGCCTGGCCAGCAGACACACTCTCTTAACTGTAAATCAGCAGCCTCCTCTGATTGGCTGAAGAGTTTATAGAACTCAGTTCTATAACTGAGTTCTATAAACTCAGTTATAGAACTCAGTTGTGTGGAACCCGGGACCCTGCTAAAGCGCAGGGTCCCAGGTTCCACACAAGCCCTCGGATAGGACTGATCACCCTGTCCAGGAATCCGTGTCCCCATGGACGAATAGTCATACGAATAGTCATACGCATACGAATAGTCACACCCTGGCTATTATTTCACTGAACAGTGAGCTCTCCATCTGCACGTACATCGGAAAAAGCAATTGCTATCTCCTACCTGTCATCTTTAACTACTGCTTCACCACTGTCGTTTTGTTGTGTAACCACTGTTGGAATCTTACTGTAAGTAAATGTTAAGTTCAATTTTACTATCTTCCAACTGAGTCAGTGTCCCTTTTATCCCCGGCCTGTCCGCAAGGCGGGTTGGTCATCCACCCGCCCCCCGGTTCAACTGGTAAACCGCCTGGTGAGTGTTGCAGTTACTAACACTACATACCTGTAGGTAGCAGGCAGCTTGTGAATGCTGCAATGCTGGGGCGCATGGAGCGTCCCACAGGAGCAGAGAGGGCTCCCCAGCATGCTCGGCAGCAAACCTGGAAGAAGCACTTCTGGTCCACTGGGGAACACGCAGGGGGTCCCCCCAGCACCCACCTGACTCAGCGACTGGTGCCTCCTAGGTTTCGGGGGGGCACCCAGGGTCCCCCTACAGCCAATCGTCGAGCCGGGTGGGGGGCAGTGCAGGGAGGCAACCCAGTGCACTCCCCAGCGGACCCAGAAGTGGACCAAAAGTCCACTTTTGGGTTCACCGCCGAGCATACGGAGGGCCTCCTCGTGCTCCTGTGGGATGCTCCATCCATCCCAGCATCACAGCTTCACAAACCGTGGTGGTACCTCAAGGTATGTAGAAAAAACATTTAAAGTGGTGTCTATGTCTGAATCAGCATTAAATCTTCAGATTCGGCCAAATCAAATCAGGGACAGTGATCCAAATCAGTGAATCGAATCACTGTCCCTGATTTGGGTCGAATCCCAATCGAATAGGGCCTGCTTCATACACCTCAAGTCTCCTGCATCCCAGCCCAATGCCCTAGTCACTCGATTACAGAACAGGAATCTTTGCCCACTCGCCCCCTGCCCAGATGAAAACTCCATTGAAACAAAAATATCTCTATGACATGTTTGGGCCTTGACAAAACAGTCTATTCTGTTGGAATTTCATGTAGTCAAGAGTGTTTTGATCATGTCTGCCTAAAATTGAACCTGAAGAGAATTTAAAACATAGGACTAGAAGGGGCGTTGAGTCCAGATACTTGTGTTCACAGGCAATCATTACCCAAAGGAATCTCCTACCAGTGGGGACCAACCTTTTTGGCTGGCAGGAACTTAGCCCTGCATCCTCCCCCTCTCCAAGTGTCACTCTGATCCCCTTCCTCTGCCTACTCTGCTGGTCTTTCTGCTTCCTGTCCTACCTCCTGCTTTACTGCCTGCCCCCTCCACAGTATGTAATGTGCCATGCACTGAGGTTGTCTATGGCACTTGTGCCACATGTTGGGCACTCCTGTCCAAAACTTTCACTTCATACTTTCATCCCTCACCCACAGCCACAAGGAACAATATCCAAAACACCAAAACTAAGTACAGACAGTCAAAAAGCCTGAGGCTGAATTGATTCAATCTTCGCAGATTAGTCTAAGCCACATAGATTGAACTGATTAAGCAAGCGAACAGACATTTACTTTTCATTCCAGAAATGCAGCCCCAAGCCTGCAGTGGCCCAGACCAGAAGCCGGGAAGTACTAGAGCATACCTCCCTGCTCAACTGAAGCAGACAGCTTGGGCCAAGGGTAGCCCACCCACCTTGTCAGAGGAAGAGGGGAGGAGAGCTTGTGGGGGAGTTGCAAAGCACCCTGGGATGCCGGGGGACTGTGAATTGACTTGAATCTGGAGGGGAGCTGGGACAGAAGTTCAATAACTGATTTAAGTTAAATTAGTTTAAATCTGAAACTATGTCCATCCAGGTTTATCTTAAACTGGTTTGGGCCATTTTGAAAGCGGTTTATGTGTGCTGAAGTTCTCTTGTGTTACAGATTTGAACAGGTTTCTGATCACTTATACTGGTTTATATGTAATGTCTGTCCCTAGTTCAAGATTTCTGGGAAAATATCCCAAGACATACAAGAAATATGAAGTGCTATCTTGGTTCCACCTCCCAGGTATCTTGTATAGGCTTGAACCATAGCTGACCTGAGGGCAAAATCTAATTCTTCAGATATCGACCAAGGATTTTATATGCTGTGTATTAACAAGGTATCTTTCCAAGAAGCTTGTTACTAGGAATAGAAATTTTCTTGTTTTCAGCAAATAGGCTCCTGATTAAAGTACATTGAAGTCAAGTGAAGATAATGGCTTGTGAATTTGACCCTAATTTAGCCAGTGTTTAGCATTTTTTGATTGCCCATTTCTAGGCTTCAAAAAACAAAACCAAATCAGTTTTATTTAAGCCTGGTGCATTTCCACTTTTTGCAACCTAGCGAAACTCTCTTAACCATTATCAAACAAGTAATGAAAGCATTTCACTGACTCATCCTATTTTGAAACACTTTGGTTCTTTAATTTCTGGTGTGCAAATTAGCTACAGGCTAATGCAAGTAGTGACTAAAGATTTGCATTTCCTTGCAGTTATTTTTAAAGCTCAGATGAGTTTTGGCATAAATCAGAAGTCCATGAATAACTGATGAAAACCAGGGAACCAAAATGCCCTTGCTTTATCTCTATCCCCAGTGACCAACCTTTTAAGCCAAGTATTTTACATGCTGAGCTGGTGCGTATGCATGGATGAAAGCATATTCGTAGGATTTAGTGTAATTGGAAGTCAAGTCACAGTAGCATTATGGCAAAGATAGGAGTATTCTTAAGAAGTCTATAATGAGAATGGAATGCACACTTATTTTGCTGGCTACTGGGAAAAATGCAGAGATTCAATAGGAAATGTGAAAAGAAAAACAAAAGGAAATCCCAGAGTTTTTCATTAAGATCTCTATATAAACATATATAAGAAAAACTGAGGTAGTTGGGATATATCAATTCCACTTCTATCCATTTCTTGTAAATAAGCAATGTTTGCCCCTCTCTCTGCCAGGTCTCCCTTTCTCAGTCACAAACTTGATCCATTTTTTATATGGCCTGCTTGGGTATTGATGCAGTATCAATTCTATTATGACATAAAACGTTTCCAGCACTACTGAGGACCTCAGCACAGGAAAAAAGATATATTTCCTAGGTATAGTAGTAGGCATTTTTTCCCTCAGGGTCCACAGAGGGGAAAGGAAGGTTTGACAATCTACATTGCTCTCCACAGGATTCTGTAGCTATGGGTTGACATCATGAAGGTTGTGCTGCTTTAGAAGATACAAAGTCTATCCAGGCCACAGTTCACATTTATATGTGGTTCTTCTCACATCAACGGCAAGATCTTCCAGTTCTTGAATGCGAAATGTGAGTCTGCATTCCTTTCCAAGCACAATTCCTATCAGATTAACTGGACTGCTCCTCACAGGTATAGATGCAAGAGGAGACAATATATAGTATAAAGAAAATGTATATTCTGTGCTGAAAAATAGACATTGCTGAAACAGAAAACTAATTCTTTTAAACAATGCTCCATCCCAGTGTACGTTAGAAAGTAGGTTCCATATCCAATTTAACAGTAAGGGTTGACTATGCATTTTATTCACCAACCCAGAGCAATTTAAAAACCACATCAATTATTTTTCACATGCAGCTGTTTTGTTTTTTTTTATCTCCACCAACTATAGCTCAACACATTTTTTTCTCTTTACCACACATTTTGGACAAGGAGGAATGAAGGGGAACCAGCTAATCTGCATGTGTTTCATATGTCATGGATCAGAAGAAAAAAATGAGCGAAAGAGAGAGAAGACTTAAAAAAGTAATTGTTGATGGGTAGCAAATCTAATTTTGCGATAGAATCTGCACCTTTCCCCAGTGGGTTATCGCAATCACCCTGTTCTTTGGATCTCATGTAAACTCTGTACCTCCTACCTCCTGCTTTTCTACATTATTGATTGTCATATGCCAGTACTTTCTGCGGGCTACAGTCATTTCAGCAGTTGTACCTCCCAAATTGTGCTCTGCACCCAGCTGACACAGCTGTTGAAGTAGAGCTGTGCAGTCTGACAGAAACCACATGGAGCTGCCACAAGTCACACAGGTGTGTACTTTGGTCTGCAGAAGCCCCTGGTGTAGACAAGTCCATTGCTTAAAACAGAACCAGGGGCCGCAGACAGGGACAGGCAAGAGACAGTAGTTTGGGAGCTGGCTATTCTGGGAAGGCTGGAGAGCAGACATCTTGGACTATACCTGTATTTTCTGGATCTTAATTTACCTAGGGTGCAGAGCCTGCAAGCTGGAACTTGGGGGCCAGAAAGCTGGACCAAAAGATATCCTCTTTATTGTCAGCAAGCTGTCAGTGTCCTTGGCAGCAGGATTTAGGACTGCAAGCAAAAAGACAGGATACAGGTGTTACCCTAGGACTTGTACCCTTTATAGTCCTAATCCAGCTGCCCTCAGTTATTTTTTAAGAATCTAAAGACGTTTACGGGTACCAACCCAAAGGTAAGCGCCTAATGCTTGAAGTACCTACAACACTTCTCTCTCAGCATGTGGTATATTCAGCACCGTGCCAGACATCTAGTAGGCTGATGGGCCACAAATTTTCCTGCAGTGGGGTTGGTAACAGCAGATCAGCCTGTTATAATTAGGAGGCAGATGCCAAATTCCTGGTGGTATTCCTTTCACATGTGAGTTAGGATGAACAGTAGTCTCTATATTGAAACTGATATAACAGTGACCTAACTTCAGCAAAGCCAGCATAGGAAGGGGTTGAGTTAAATGTCTTCAGATGCCCTTTGCTAGAAAAGACAGCTACATACAATAATAAATTTATAATATTGCTGCTATGGAGATCTTTTGGTAGGAACTGTATCAAGTAGCTACTGAAATAGATTTCAACCTCATTAGATTCAAGGCACCCTTCAGAAAATGCCAGCTCTTAGTTTTCACTTTTTTTTGACTACAGAAAAATAATAGAATAAGTTTGCTGATGCAAAGAACTCCAAAAGACCATAACAAGTCCAAATGTTTTTAACACTGGATTCCTATTTGCAGTCTCTGGGTTTATCTTGTGAATCATGTTTGCACACCTAACAGTACTAATGTTGTGTGACACCCTACACCACCCTTGAAAAGTTTTCAAGGCATCCTATGGCACCCTGGCTGAGCATCACTGACCTACTACATGAGGGATCTTTTTGGTTGTGGTGGCTATGCCCTCTATGAAATCTGCATTTCCCCTTTTATCGTTCTTGTTCCGTAACATTCAAAACACCAGTGTATGTTGGGAGAGGGGGTTTCCACTGGAGTATAGCTATTCAGCAAAATACTCAAGGACATCTGAATAAAATACAAAGGGAATTCAGTTGTGAAATAGGCAGATAGTGTACTGTAGCATATCTTACAATTGTCAAGGCTATCACAGCTATTCATCTACCTTAGTTGATCAAATACAGCATGTCACAGACTGAGAGACATGCATACTTCATGCCAAACTTTCAAAAAGTAGCCTTAAAGTATAACTTCATAAAACCTCATAGAAGCCATTGGACAGTTAAGCCTCCTATAAAGTCAGTGAGTTGCAAGTGTCTTTACCTCCCAAGCAGTATTGTCTGAGAGGGTATTATTTTTGGATTAGATGAGGTGTAGTAAATCTGGATTACAATCAACACTCACCCAATCTGATATTATCAAGGGAGCAGAAGCAGGATTTGAACAAGAGTTTTCTCTTTGCAAGGTAAGGAGGCTGAATGATGAAAATTTGATATGTTGAGACTAGGGTTTGTTTTGATTTTTTTTTTTTTAAATAAGCTTTTGGCAATTCTTTTCATAACCAACTTTGGATTTTTTTTTAGTTGGGTAGTAAAATGTAGCATGACAATTTAAGTCATGAAGTTCTTGCGAAAACAGCAATAAATGCCTATATTTTACATGCCCACACTGTATAGCCATTAAGGTACACTTACCGGTATTTCTTAGTTTTGTGATCTTCATTACCAAGAAACATATCAGAGAGAAATAAATGTTGGAGATATAGACAATACTGTAATGAACGTGCTGTGGAAATTTGTTAAGATACAAAATACTGGGAAAACATGCAAGAAAAAATGAATGAACCCTTGGAATAAAATGAAAGATCTGTACTTGTTCCAAGAGATACTCAGCTATCCCTTCCTGAATATGATTTTTCTTCCCACAAGGAACAAATGTGTAGTTCAGCTGTATACAGTGGTCTCATTAAGTGCTACACATCAGAGGGAAGCAGCCACGCTATACAAGCATGAGTTACAGAGTGGGCAACAACACAACACAAAAATGAAGAGATAGGAATGCAGAAGAATAGCAGCTGTACGCTGAGGGAGAATGAGTGTTTGGACATCCTTGCTTCTCCTCTCCTGGTTTCGTTGTATAGTATTAGGGGCTTTGATGGGCTGTAAAAGAAGTGAAGTCCATCCTGAGTTGGCCATCCTGCCATGGACCCTTTGAGAGAAAAGGAGGGATATTATAGATTGGAGTGGCCAGCCTGTGGCACATGCCAAAAGTGGCATGGACAGCTTCTGTATGTGGCACACAGCAGATCAGGAAGGGGCAGAGAATACAGCTGTCAGTAAGGGTGGGAGCAGAAAACATAGTAGCAGATCAGGCAGGGAAAGGTCATTGGAGTATGTGGAGCTTAACTTGTGGCATGCCTGCCAAAAACGTTGGCCCCCACTGTTGAAGAAAAACTGTTTTTCTTGGCCTCCTTTTGAAACACAGAAAGTCTGCAGCTTCCAATATGTTAATGGCACCCAAGAACTTGATAAACTTTGTAAAAGTCTGTTCATCTGTCCCTCCTGCTTTAATATGTAGGGATATCATGGTCGTCTTGAAAAACACACAATGGAAGCTAGGGACAGTCCTTAAGAAGGACTATATGACAGTGGTCCGCACATGTAGGGAGAAGATTAGAAAAGCTAAGGTGGCAACTGAATTCAAGTTAGCAAGGGGAGTCAAGGACAATAAGAAGTCCTTCTTTAGGTACGTAGGGAGCAGAAGGAAACAAATGGAAGTGTATGGCCCATGCTGAACACCTCAGGACAGCTGATAACTGACACCCAAGAGAAAACCAAACTCCCAAATGCCCACTTTGCTTTGGTTTTTCACTGGACAAAGAGGAAAATATGCAAGATAAGGCTCACGCGAGGCATGGTGAGAATGACAGCCTTCCCATTGTTGATGCTGAGCTGGTGCATAACCAACTAGAAAAGCTAGACATTTCTAAGTCAGCAGTACTGGATGAACTTCACCCACGAGTGCTGAAGGAGCTGACTGAGGTCATTGCGGGATCTGTGGCAAATCTTTTTTAAAAATTGTGGCGCTCAGGGGAGATCCCTGAGGTTTGGAAGAGGGCCAATATTGTGCCCATCTTCAGGAAGGGGAAGAAGGAGGACCTGGACAACTATAGGTCAATCAGCCTAACTTCTATCCCAGGAAAAATCCTAGAAAATCTCATCAAGGAGTCTATGTGCGACTCACTCGTAGAGGGTAGGATTCTGAACACCAGCCAGCATGGCTTTGTCATGGGCAGGTTCTGTCTTACCAATCTCATCTCCTTCTATGACCAGGTCTCTCACCACCTGGGCATGGGAAAGGAGGTTGACATTATATACCTAGACTTCTAAAAGGCCTCTGATCTAGTAGCCCACGATATCCTTGTGGGAAAATTGGAAGATTGTGGGCTTAACTGCTCGATGGTTCAGTGGGTGGGAAACTGTCTGTGAGGTAGGACCCAGAGAGCTCTTATGAATAGATCTGTGTCGCCCTGATGAGAAGTGGCCAGTTGTATCCCTCAAGGGTCCTTGCTTGGTCCGGTGCTTTTCAACAACTTTATCAATGATTTGGATGTGGGGGTGAAGAGCTTACTGACCTAGTTCACAGAGGACACCAACTTATAAGGGAGTGTGGTGCAGATACAGGTGGACCTGGACAGATTGGAGAGGTGGGTGAATTGAAACCAGATGAGGTTCAACACTGGGAAGTGTAAAGTGCTCCATCTGGGGGCAAATAATCCCCAACATACCTACAGACTTGGTGGCGGCAATTTGACTTGCACCACAGCCAAAAGGGACCTAGGGGTGATAGTTGACCATTGCATGAACATGAGCCAGCAGTGTGACGCTGTAGCCAGCAGGGCAAACAACACTCTGGCATGCATCAACTGATGCATCTCATGTAAAACCAAGGAACTGATGATTCTTCAACTGTACTCAGCACTAGTGAGACTGCAGCTGGAGTACTGCATCCAGTTCTGGGCGCTACACTTCAACAAGGATGTGGAAAAACTTGAGAGGGTCCAGAGAAGAACCACCCATCTGATCAGAGACTTGCAAGGCAGATCAGACAAGGAGAGGCTGAGGGACTTGGGCCTCTTCAGCCTAAAGAAGAGAAGACTGAGAGGGGATTTGGTAGCAGCTTACCACTATATTAGGGGAGTACATCAAGAACTGAGTGAACAACTGCTTCCCAGGGCACCTATGGGGAAGACCAGGAGCAATGGATACAAACTCCTGGAAGACTGCTTCAGGCTTTATTTTAGGAAAAACTCCTTCACAGTCAAGGTGATTAGATTGTGGAATAAACTCCCTCCAGAGGTGGTGCAATCACCTACCATGGAAACCTTCAAGAGGAGACTGGATAGTCACCTCATTGGGGTCACCTGACATCCAGTTGTCTTTCCTGCCTAGTGCAGGGGGCTGGACCCAATGATCTTGCAAGGTCCCTTCCAGCCCCTTACAATCTATGAATCTATGAATGTTGTCTCCCAGTAGAAGCCTTCTATAGAGGGAGCATTGGACCAGCATAGTTTTACCACTTCCAGGGTGTCCTGGACATCCTGTGTCCCATTTATGGGAATAAAAAAATTATGTACATACTCTAGTCTGAAAAGTCTTATCAAAATCCTCTGAAATTACAAAACTAACTTCCCTCAGTGGAATTCACTGGAATAGGCCAGTGAAGGATTCCTCCAGCTGCCTCCATCCCTTCCCACCTCTCTACAGGAGAACTCTGTTGACATAAAGCTGAGATAATGGGAATAGAAGGAAACATTCTGGGAACACAGCATAGATGTTCCATGGAATGGAAGCAACATGGTAGAACACATTTGTATACTCTGATTCTCTGCTGGTGTAAGACTGGCTGCTTACAAGCTTCCCTAATTTTCCCTGTAGTCATGAAGCCTTGATCAGGGAGTTGGCTACCACCTGCCTGTATCTGCCTTCTCTACCCTGTCCTGGTGCATGTTGATGATCAAAGCCATATCTGAGCACCAGGGATCCTGTTTTTCTCTGTTTAAAAATCACAAATTCTCTAATAAAAAATACAAATTCTCTGATTAAAATAACCCAAATCTACCATTAAAGTGAAATGCCACTATATAAGTATCAATTGAAGACAATGTTTTGTTGATCTATTTATAATTTTAAAGCAATTTGGAAGCCTATCAGTGCCTTAATCAGTATAATAAAATAAATTCTAAGTACCTATAAATTTTGGTATTTGATTTTGGGTTTTTTATCATGGAAAATCATAGGTCCCCCTGTTCCCTTTGCTCACCAGGATGCAGATCCAGGCCCCTCACTCCCCACCCCCAGCCCCACAGCCCTACTTGTGCCCCTCACTCCTGACCCCTAGCCCTGCCAGAAGGGGGTCCCCCAGTTGCCAGGGCTATAGAGTCAGGGACCTGGGTCCAAAGCCCACAGCCCTCCCTAGCAGTGCCTGAGCCCTGGCTGTCACCTGCGGGAGGAGGCAGCAGCTACTACGGCAGAGTGGAGCACAAAGCCTGGCTCACATTCCCCTATGGGCAGCATGGTTGGAGCAGAGCCCGACATGGGTGTGCGGATGCAGGCTCCCCACCCTGCTGCCCACCCTCCAGGGCCTCCACAACCCAGCGGGCAGGACCCAGTGCAGTGGGGCCGGGTGGAGAAGTTTGTTGCCGCTGCTGGGCGCTCCGCACCACCATAGCGAGGCACACCCTGCCCGCCCGGCAGCAGTGAGGGGCACAACTCCATACCACCCCCCGCCCCCTCCCCATTGCTGCTGGGCTGTGGAAGTCCTGAGGGGGAGGCAGCAGAGCAGGAAGCCCAGGCCCGCAGTGGGCAGCCCATCCCGACCCTGTACAAAGATCTGGGGGGCATGTGTCTCCCGTACACCCCCGGGAGTGTGTGCAGTGGTGGGGACCTAGCCCCACCCCTTTGCCCCCTGACGAACTGCCCATGGCTCCATCCTGCTCCCTGCTGGGGGCTGCAGCTGTGCATTCCTGATCCAGGCCCTGAGACCCTGCTCCAGGCCCTGAGACCCATGTACCGCACCCGCTGGTCAGTAGCCCCAGCCCCAACCCTGCCCAACTCCCTCTCTCCTTCCCTCCCTATGGGGGCCTCAATACCCCCTCCCCCCTACCAGACTTATCTGTGGAAGCTGCTCTCCAGGCTGCATGGTGGCCATGTGCATGTGTGAGCACACACATGGACATGGTGCTCCCTGCCTGACCACCCTCCTCTTGCTCCCCCAAGCCCCTTGCAGGAGGGAACTCTGCCAGCCTCCAGAACTCTTTGCAAAAGTGGAAAATCAGCATGTTTCTCTGTTAAAATGAAAAATCTGCATTTTTCTGCGTTAAAAGGGAAAAATCCTTTTTTTTTAAATGTTTTTCCGCAGGAAGCAGAAAACCTGGATCCCTGCTAAGCACATTCTGTATGTGATCAGGGAGACTGGAAGCACTAGAACGTACTCCCTCAGAGAGGGTGGTAACCCACAGAGGCTTTTGGTGAAAAGGCTAAGTGCCAGCCCACCTACATCCTGACATGCTCAGGTTTTACTCAGTCTGCTGGAGCCTACCATTCTGGGAAAGGTTTGAGCTCGGACAGTACCTATTCAGCTGGACTTCTTTTAGTTCTGTCTGATGTCACCAACATAATGAAAATGGTTTTTGCTGAGTGTTATTCACTTACAGGATAAGTCAAACTGTCTCCATTCAACACACATCAGGAATAGAGTAGCCATTCATCTGGTTTTATAGAGGACAGTCTGTTTTTCTGGTCCCCTGTCCTCTGTCCTCTATTGAGATGAAACCAGATGCCTTTATGTCCTCTATTGTTCACCTCTTGGCACTCTCCCTGCACCACCAACACCGCTGTGGCCACCTGTGGGAGTTTCCCGCTCGTTGCTGCCATGCCCCTGCCACCAAAACCTCCACCATTGCTGCCTGCAGGAGCTTGCTATGCCCCTCAGCCTTGGGAGGCACATGAGGTTTGTGGTGGTGGGGACAGTTGCACTAAATGCAACTGTCCTCTATTCTTGAGGTACCTCGATGGCCACACTAGTCAGGTGAGGGTTAAACATTTCCTTCTCAAAATGGTTCACTGATAGTGGTTTCTAGTCCTGACTGCCAGCAGAATGAACATAGACCACTGATCAATCACCTTACTTACATTGTCAGCTCTGCCTACTACCCGTTTGGAGCCCAAACCTGAATTCTTTATCCATCCAATCTCCTGAGAAAGTCAGAAGATTTGTTTGAGCATGGGAACCAGGACTATACCTGAAACCTATAGGTGTAGTTCACTGACCAGTGAAATGGGACGACTTTTGGGGTAAGAAGCAGCAATTGGATATCAGAACTTAAAATGAAATGCTCTCACATGTAAGGAATGTGCATACTCACATCTAAGAGTGGAAGTTTTACATGATCTTAAATGGTGAAACCTGCAAACAGGACCATCTTCATTAAGCAACCTTTCCTTAAGTGACCCCTTTAAAGTATACCCAGTGTTTCCACTGCCCTTTTGTTTGCTTCTGGTTAAAGACCAGCTCTGCTGGACAAGTGACTTTTCTGATCTTTTGGGTTGCTGTTTAAGACCAGTATCATTATAATTACATTTTGTGGTTGCGCCTAGAAAAAGGGAGAAAAGCACATCATAGACAAGACCAAAATACATGGCTAGATGCTACCTCATGTTTAGGAATAAGACCATTTTAAAGTATCCTACAACTGTTGCACCTAAAAACCCACAGGGAAATGGGGGCATTTTCAAAATTCTCTCTGTAAAAAAAAGCTACTGTTAGTATGTGCACACTGAATGGGAAATACCAAGCATTGTTTTTTTTCTCTCTCAGTATTGTGGTTGACTTGGTCTCCTGCCAATTTTGCTGTTAAAACAGGGATGGGATGTATGCAGAAGGCAGCTGAGACAGCTATCCCTAAAGGTATAATTGCCTTTGATTTTCAAGCTTGGGAGGTACAGCTCTCTGATTTATGGAGGTTACTGAAGCTGTCTGGCAAGCATTCAACTTTCAGTACTACCTGATTTCCACATTTTTTTAATTGTTAGCTCCTGAAATCATTAAGGGTAGGCATTCTTGAACACTGTGCTTTCAGGCCACATGAGCATCATTTCCATTTAGGGAAAAAACAATACATTTGTTAATAAAAGCTACAAATAAGAATTTGTAATAAAAGCACTGTGTGATGAAGTAATTTTCCAATTCATTACTCAAAACATACCAAATCTTGGTGGAGGGTGAGGGGCCAGGAAGAGAGAGAATCCCAGTTTAGATTTTTTTTTTCCTGCTGAAATGAAAATCTCTAAATATTCATTGGGGTTAAACGAAACATTTCATGTTGGGGTGCTTATAGTAAGAGCAATAACAGCAAAAAATGAAGAATGAGATCTGTGCAACTGCCAAAGGAGAAGGAGGCACATTACTTACAGTGTTTGTGAGTCAGGTTCCAGTCTGTTCTCTGCCTGAGAAGTTAAACCTAGCTTTCAGGAAGTGCCTTAACCACCAAGCTAGAGGGGGATCTAAGGTCGGTCAGTCTTTCCTCCTGATGCTTCTACCTTTCATGGAATACTTAAATATTTATTGAGCCAGAGGGAATATCAATCTATAATTGGGGGAGGGCACTACACTGAGAGATAGAGCACTTGGGTTCCCATCCCTGCTCCCATGAGAATTTAAAAATTGCACACACAGTGAAGCAATGTCAGCAGGGGACACTTTCAGCAACCCACCCTGCATGGTGGTTAAGATGCTTTGATGGGAGTTGTGGATACAAACACCATGAGGCAGAAAAGAACTTGAACCTGGGTCTTCCACATCTTGGGTGAGTGTCCTAATCTCTGGGCTGTTAAATGAAAGGGTAGTGGCACCAGCAGTAACTGCTTCTGTTTGCTATTTGGTGAATGTAGCTCGTCCATGGCCTTTGCTTTTATTACAAATTCTTAAAAACAGGCAGTTGTAGAAATGTCAAAACAATTCATTTCAGCAAAACAGTCTGGCAAATAGGATGCTAGTTAGCTAATATTTCCAGCTGTCCCCAAAATGCAGCGAGTAATTGATCAGCGAGTAATTGATTCTCTGTATATTTTACCCAGTTCTATCTACAGTGGAGTCATGCCCTAACTCTACAAGTGCCATAGATGAATCATATCAACACAGCATAATAGAAACCTTGAAAGTAAAAATGGGCTTGAAAGTAAAAATGAAAGAGCTTTCAACTTCCTTTTCCCTCATCACGGCCACTATTCCCCTGGAACTCAGACGTCTTTTTCTCTTGTATCCCTATAAATCCTCTGTCTACTACCCTTCCCCTCTGTTCAATATATTCCTTTCATTCTTTTATCCGCATTCTGTTTTTTGTAGCTGACATCATATTTCTAGCCCTCTTCTGAATCCCTGGCCATCATCACCTCTTTTCCTTTGCTCTTTCTCTTCCCTGCTTTCCTTCCTGCCCATCTATTTTGCTAAATTATATTATTAGGTTTATGGAAGAAATTTCCTTCAAAGAATGTAAGGCAATTAAGTAATAAAGGAGACATCAAAGTGTGAGCATTTACCTCATGCTTCACTGCATGTTACAAAGCAGAAGTCCAAATGCCAAATGATTTTTACCACTCAAAGTAGAACAATGACTTTTTTTTTCTCAATTAAAAATAATTTGGTCTTCTGAAATGTGTACAGCTGACAACCCTTGAATCCTTTATGTCAGCTTTCTAAACTGACTCATGTTTAGTCCATTTCCAAAGGCTAAGTTTAAGTTTTACTCATACACCTAACTTGAGGAACTGGGAGTAGTTCCATTTAAGTCAGTGGAACTATTGCTATGTTTAAATTAAAGGCTGGTGTAGGTACTTGACTCCAGCAGAGTGTTTAGAGTTGTAAAAATCTGCTTAGAGCTGGATGCATAAATCCAGAAGGGGGTGGAACTTAAGTTAAATCCCTCTGTTGGGCATTTCCTTTTGGCCAGGTGAGGTAGCCCTTATTCTCCAATTCATGGGGCTGGCTTTTGCAGATCCTGTTTTTAGATCCCTGATGCTCCCATTGTAGAGGGACCCTGAGTACCTAATGTGAGGCTATGGATTCCACCATGTGACCAGGTACCTAAAAGTGTCACCTAAATCCTTTTGTAGATCTAGCCCCAAGTGACTTAGGAGCACAAGTCCCATTAATTTTCAGTGGATCTATGCTCCTAAGACATTTAGATAATTAAAAAAAAATCAGTCTTAATTCTTTAGTTTAAATGGTAAACATGTGCTATGGGACTAGAGAGTTCGGGTGTAATTCCCCTTGATAATTCATCCTAGTGGTTATTACCCATATATGATTTAACGTCAGATAGTCCTTAGATCATGTTTGTAATTTGTCTAGATGATAGTCTCTTATGTGCAGCTTTGAAAACCTCCGTTTTGGAAAGACAGCAACAAGCTGGAGGGAATCAATGAAAAAGCAAGAAAAATTAGGGGCAAGACAGATATATGAGGATTGATTAAAAGAAATGCAAGCAAGCTGGCTAAACAAGTGCTAAAGGGGACAGGGCAACCATCTACATGTAACTGAACTTATCAGATCCAAGGAACAAGAAGTGTGTTTCTAGGAGGTAAAATAAGAATGTGTGCTGAGCACCAAAAAAATTGATTATCGAATAGCATGAAAATGTTTTAATGGTGAAGTGTGATAGATTATATAGCATAGCATCCCAAATGAGATGGGGAATGTTTAACCAGATGGGGAAATAAAACCCTGTAAAGAATATAGAGAACAGAACAATGTTGGCAGAGGGACAGAAAAAAAAGCTCTTTCCTCTTTAAATGTGCAGACAGATTACATTTTGAATGGATAGAGTTTATTGGCCTAATAATTATAAAACATTTAAATGGACAGAAACATGTTGGTAGTTGTGTATAAGTGAGAATGTAGGATCAAACACATTATTCATAAGGGATACAAACTCTTGTAATATAGGGCAGAGGTGGTCAGCTTGTAGCACGTATGCCCCACGTGGCATGCTGCAGACTGAGGAGAGGGCAGGGAGCATAGCAGCAGACAAGGCAGGAATCAGAAAGCAGAGCAGGTAAGGGAAGAGTGCAGTGTGGCACTCAGGGAGGGTGCAGGGTTTATTTTGTGGCATGTCTGCCAAAAAGGTTGACCACTACTGATATAGGGCATAAAACAGGGCATAGGATTAAGCTCCCCCTATGGATTGATTGATTCATTATCTTCCATTCTAGCATTTCTTGCTGTTTTCCTGGGCTCTGGCTTCAGTTAGAGGTCACATATTGACAGAGATGGACTGAGTATCTGATGTTATGAGATGATATCTATGTTCCTATAGCAGAGCTTTCCAAACTTTTCATGTTGGTGACACACTTTTTAGACATGCATCATTTCGCGACACAGTAATTCAGTTCCGGGGGAGGGGCCAAGGGAAGCAGACGCGAGTAAGGGAGCTCCGCGGTGCCCTTCCGCAAAATTTTCTGCATTTCACGCGACACACCTACACACTGCCGCTGACACACTAATGTGTCGCGGCACACAGTTTGGAAAGCTCTGTCCTATAGTCTTCAATAGTTCATGGAGAAAGGCACCAGAAAACTGGGGAGAAAAAAAGCTTAACTAGATGTTTAAGAAAAATTTAGGAATGATGCTAAGATTTAATAGGCTTAGTAATTTCTCATGGCTTTGTCATATTTGTGGTAGTCCAAATCTGAAATACATTCATAAGGGATGAGATCACCAAACATCTGGAATGGTATGATCTGATTAGAAACCAGTCATTAGTGTTTCATAAAGCATAAATTTAGAATCTAATGGAATGTTTTGAACAAAACCCCAGAGAGCAGATAGGATGAAACATCGAATGTAAGCTATGAGGATTTTTAAAAGGAAATTATCTCAGTTATAAAACAGACTAGGACACTGAGGCTTGACTCACATGGCATCATCATCAATGGAGAAAAGGATCTGGTGACTTAGTGAAGATTTGTAGTGGCTCAAACTAGATTAGGAAAGCAAAATGTATTGCTGTACAAAGCTGAGCACCCCACGATCTGATTAAGATACAACCACGTGCTTCATGCCTAACACCCTAATTCCTAAAGTCCTTGATAAAGTCAAAACTTAACTTTTATTTAAAAAAAAAAAAGATGCTTATGGTTCTCTGCATTCAAACTGTCCATCTTGATATAATCTAATAACCTTAATACAAAAAGCACTGCAAGAAGATCTTGCAATGCGGTATCTAGTTTTGCATGTGATCCTGAAGTGGCTGGATAGCACAATTTTCTGATTTTTGGAATCTGAAACTCTCTGATTTTTTGAGAGAACCAGTTGAAATAAAACCTTTGACTTGAAATCAATTTGTCATTGAAAACTCTCCTTTCAAAATGGAATGGAATCACAATGAATTTGAGGGGAGAGGGAGGGGGTTCTTCTTTTTAACTTCCCTTCCCCAGTCCCACTTAAGGGATTATTTTTTCTAACTTGTTTTCTAAATTTATTGTTTTCCTCATTTCATGTTCTGCATTCATTTTCCATGGGGAAAATAGGGAGGAAAAAAAACAATGAAAACTTTTTTTGACTAGATTGAACTCTGGTTGTTCCTGGGTTATTTTTCTTCTGGAGTGGCCATTTTAACTTTGGGAGAAAAAGCCTGAACATCTGTATACTTGTGGTTTCTCCTGGGAGAGTGGCATCTCTCTCAAGACAAACTAAATGTCTGTATGAGGCCTTAGTTCTGTTTAAATTTAAATACTTTTTCTGTTTGAATTAATTCAAGACTATATTTGTCATGTAGTCTTGAATTAATCAACAAATTTCAGTTGGAATTAAATATTAATTTCCTAATTTTTTTCACAGAAAATATGATTCCTATTTTGACTAACTACATTTACCCAAGTATTTATATCCACATATCACTGAATAACAATACTACCAGTATCTTTACTATTGCTATATGTGTTATTCCCCCTATTTTCAAAAGGAGACATGGGAAAAATCATTCAGTTATCCAGAGCCTCACAGCTAGAGCCAGGGCTACAGCTAGAATAGCAGAGAAACAGAATGTAATACTTTGTGGTATTTGTTAGATGACATTTGTGCACGCTTAGCCTCAGTCTTAGCCCCAGCCCCAGTCTTCATCAGCACAGTGAACTAAATTTCCCATCTTTGCATAAAATATTTTCAAGGAATTATACTTGTCAGTAGCATAACTGAGTGTGGGAGTGGGAGTGCCTTTGGGGAAGGAACGCCCAAAAAATAGCCACTGCCATCCAAAACTAACTCCATGCACCAGTGTTGCCCAGGATGAGGAGCTGCATCTGATACTTGTATCCTGAAAGTCCAGGGGAGCTCTGGGTTTCATTCTGGCCTCAGTGGTTCTGTGCCTCATAAAAGCAAAGCCTATTCACCTGTACCTGATTTTACACAGTGTCAGAAGTGGCAGTGGTTGTCTGTGTTTAAAAACTTTATGCATATAAAATGTGCTTTGGAATTTTTACAATTATAATATGTTTTCAGTATTTCCTTTGAGAGAAAATAAAGTTAAAAAACCCCACAAAAATTAAGTGTTTCCATAGCAACAGTAACATTTATGGTATTGCTGGGACTTGTGGTTTCTTAACATTATCAAGGGCCCTTGGTGTTAGAATTTTAATATATCTTAAGTTAACATTAGAAGCTTGTGCTAGCTTGTTCCCAAGACCTTTTGTAATATTATCTGAATTATGTCAAGCATTTTCTGTCAGCTAAATGATTTGTTATAAATCACAAGAAATCTTGTAATAATGTAGTTCTGAGCTTTATGTCTCCAAAAAACCCCTCTTATAATGGGAAATACTGACTGTCTTATGCTCTTTAATGTCTCTTCTTTCCTCCCTTCCCTTGGGCTGTGCTTTTTTCTTTCTTTCTTCCTTTTTAGGGAAACTAGAGCTTTTCCTTTTGAATGACTGGAGAAAATCAGCTATTAAGTTCAATCCCTGTCTGTATCTTCTCTTTCTCTCTGCAGTGGTACAACTTTGCAATGTCTAATGACTATTTAAATACTTTAGACCCCGTTTTCAGATTTGTGCCCCTATAGTAATTCTGTATCTGGAATCTCAAAGCACCACTTAAGACTGAAAGATGGGCCTGAATGAAACTAATGACATTGAATACTTCTGAACTTTGGGGACATTTGCACCTGAAGCTAAATCCCAGACAGGAATCCAAGCTTTATGGCAAACCATGTCCCTACAATGACTCAGACCAAACCCAAACATTGTTGAAGTTGGGTATAACATGTTAGCTGCACATGCTGTTAGTCTAAAGAAGGTCCCTGGGTGTCACACTACTTTTACTTCTTCTATAATCGTTCCAAGATAGAAAGTGCCACCCTTTTGGCATAAAGCAGGGGTGTCAAACTTTCAGCCTGTGGGTTGGATCCAGACCATGGAGCCGTGTTGTGTGGCCTGAGGGGCTCATAATGG
Organism: Alligator sinensis; assembly: GCF_000455745.1. Lineage (NCBI taxonomy): Eukaryota > Metazoa > Chordata > Crocodylia > Alligatoridae > Alligator > Alligator sinensis. Next base: position 27,712 of record NW_005843103.1, on the reverse strand, counting down.
GGCTGGGAATTCAGTGACAGAACAAGCAAGGCAAATGTAGGGCACAGAGTCCCATAGTTGAAGTATGTCAACAGTGGGGGATGATCAATGGCTACATAAAACACACACAGCCACTACTGCCACTTGCCCGGCTGCCACTGCTGCATCCAGAAGCAGCCCATGAAGGGTACCATGGTCTGGATCCAGCATAGGGAGGGTGAGTTTGAAACTGCTGGAATAAAGGATGGAGGAAAGGATATACCAGACAAAGAAGGAGCTAGGTGGTGCAGCCCTTCAGCTAGTGGGAATTTATGTACCCATGTAAATTTTGAAGTGCTTCCTAATGCAAGACTTGCATAGAGCTTAGTCTCTGATACAACACTGAGGACCCCCATAAGCACTCAAATTACATTTAATGTGGGAAGTAAGTTCTAAGTGTATGCCATGTTTTATCCTTTTATGCAGTGGTGAATCATACGCCTTTAGAGCTGGTCAAATTGTATCATGAATTTAAACCATTTTTGGTTTGCGCATGTTTGTGAATCAAAATTGATTTTTGTCTTTGCCATTTGTAAATATTTGATGACTAGCTGGACAAATCATTTTCAAATGGTAAGAAGCTCACAAAATGTCCATTAGAGCCATGCACAAATCATTATTTGCAATTCATGATGCATGACTGGACGCATGGTATTGCTTCTGATCCCTAACTGAATGACTAAACTTTCGACCACAAGAATGATGAATGGTGAATAGTGACTAATGAACAGCTAGTATGAATCCTTTACACTTCTGAGATTCAGAAATATTTTCCTGAATTTTGGCAGTTGTCCAAGTATTTGCAAATAATGACTAGTGTAACCTTAAGGTGGGAGTTAATTGAATATGAATTGTTTGTCCGTGCGCGTATTTTCATCTGTTTTTTTCCATTGCAACCATCTACTCACCGGGTGCATCTACAGTTCATATTAATGTGCAGCAATAAACTCTGGTGCATATTTTGCTCGAGTTTATTGCTTCTGGGCGCTGTGCTTACATGTGTGGCTGGGACCACAGCACACTGACATGGGTCAGAGCAACCCCAACTGGCAGGGGCCCTGGGAGGGCAGCCTGCCAGCACAGGGCTCCTCCGACCTGGCTCAATGGGCTGTAGAGGGGCTGGCTGGGGCACAGGGGTACTTCACCGTGGGGGCTAACTGGCAGACAGCCCCTACACTGAAGCACCCTTGTGCCCCAGCCAGCCGGGTCATCATTTATATGTGTGTTGCTGTGCATGTAAAGACTCTGCAGCAGGATAGAACTTGTATTTACAAATACTAACCTGCTGTGGAGTTTATTAGTTTCCTGCAGCGTAATAGGGTCACACCTATAGATGCTAAGATGTTTACTGTGGAGTTAATTAGGCAACTCCGTACTAAATGTCTCGTGTAGACATGAACACTAATTTTCAAAATACAGCAGTTTTCAGTAGGGTTATATGAGCAATTGTTGTGAGTTAGGGAGATGGTGTTATACATGCAATACTTTTTTCACTGTTGGGAAATACATTTAATTGTGAAAAGTTTCTGGTAGCAGAGGGTAGGCCTATCCCATTTTCCACTTCCCTTTGTGTTTGGGGAAAGTCTTGTTTCTTTTTCCCAAGGACAGCATATTTCTTATATTGCTCCCTCCCTGTCTTTGGTATATCCTTGGAAAGCAGAGTTAAGTGCTCTAGCTGAACTTGTGGTAGGAGGTTCAGAGACCATAGAATTATGATAGTACAGTAGAAAATGTATGGAAGAGCCTTGTTTCCATGAGACATGAGTGTTGATTAGCATGCTGAAACACTACTTCCCGGTTCAGCGCTTAAAGCATCAGATGCTAAAAACAGTTATGTCATCTAACACAATTATCTCAGTGGAAGAAACACAGAACATAATATCATCTGAGGACTCCCTGCCTGGTATCTAAAATGCAGTTAGAAGGGAAAAGAATACATTGTAGAGCACACTCAAAGGGGTATTTAAGCATCTTGAAATCAATGGGAGTTTAAAGACTCCAGCACCTAAATCTTTTTTTGATTCTGGTCTTATGCTTGCCAGTTCCACAGGAAGTGGTGCAAGTCCTCTTTTCATGTCACCACTTGTAAAGTCAGTGGGGGTCAGGGGAGGGTGCGGGGAGGGGAACATCTATTAACATCTACAGTAGAAAAAGTGGAAATAGTTTAGTTTTATTATTTGCCATCTAGTGTAGGGGTAGGAGAGGAGTGAGATGGGGAGGTGAAGCTAGGCTGGTTTAGTTCAGTGCCAAATTCAGTTTGCATTACTTAAGTAAAGGCAGCAGCATACTAGGAATGAGTTACTAGGGCACCAGCCAGAAGTGCTCAGTAAAGAGGGGGGTGGGCACAGACTGGAGGCAGAGAAGCTCAAGGTTCCTGTGGAGTAGAACAAGGAAATGAGTCCCCTCAGCCTCACTTCCCCTGCTGCTATAAGGGGAGGTGTCACCACCAACAGCCAGGTTAATCCTTTCTTGGCTTTGCAGCTGTTGCTGAATGAAAGACTTTGCAGTCTTGCTAACTATATATAACTGCAGTGGTTCTGGGGTAGGGGAGGTGGCCATTGGCCATGACACCTCCCCTCATAGCACCATTCTGCTCTCACAGCACTGCAGGAGGCTGGAGCCATGAGGTCCTCCACTCCAGCACCCTATCCTACCTTGTACTGGTCTGCTGCCCAGTGCACAAGCTCTACCAGTTATGCCTCTGCAAACAGGACTGGGCCAGTTGTTGGTTTTGCCCTTGGGTGCTAGCAGACTGTTGCTCTCTTTGATTTCAAACAGGGAAAAGGGATGTTCATTTTCATTACCTTCTTCAATTTGCACCTCTCCCCCTCAAAAAATTCTGATTTTTTTTTTTTTTTGGGGGGGGGGGGGGGGAGATGTAGATTTTGTAAAACCTTTTCCAGGCTAAGGATGAGATTTTTGAAAGTGCCAATGAGTGCTTAAATTCTATGGATTTTTTTTCTAAAGTGACACAGAGACTTTGAAGCCTTAATCCCACTGTGTTCCACTGTGATTTATGGCCCAGAACCTTAGGGGCCTTAGGTGATGCTCTGCTTAGCATTACAGGGCGCTTGTCCACATTACACCTCTCCTGTTACCACGTTACACTTTTCCTGTGTCCACGTGACAAACAGCGCCATTAACCTAGCTAAATCATCTCTGTGTATCCATGTTATCAGCTGATGTTATCATTTTAGGTTTTTTTCTTTGTGGTAATTTAAAACACCTCTGATATGTTTTATTTTTAGCTCCTAAATTTCTTCCATGAGGGTTATTTTTATTGTTTTAAATTTGTAACGTGAATCTGACTTATGCCCCAAAATGTGATTTTCCCTGCTTTGCAACTATTGCACCACCAGGTGCCGCTTGGGTTCACTTGTAAGTCCACGGAAACCCATGGAAGTTCATTTAATTTCTCCTGCGCTGATTCAACTGGATGTCAGGTGCTAATCTTGCACATTTTTATTGATTATTTTATTGCTTATATTAGATTAATGAAAAATGAGATTTCCAAAAAAAATGTTCTGCCTTTTTGCACACACCTTGCTTCTGGCTGTCCTTATCAGCCTCAGCTGCATTCTACCTTCACCCCCAACCTTTTTTCCCCCTGCTTGCTCCTGCCCAGAGTTGGGGGCACCCCCGCCTCCGCGTTCCCCCCAATAGTGCCGCTATCCCCCCCCACCCCTTCTGTGCTGCCTGCTGCTTATCAAAGCAAGCTGGCTGGCGAAGCCAGCCTCAGCCTCTTTCCATCTGGACTCCAAACTTCTTTCCCCCTGCTTGCTCCTGGCCAGAGTTGGGGGCGGGGGGGAGGCACCTCGAATTCTGAAGGACTAAGGAGAAAGCAGAGGTTAATCTTGAAGGCTGCCGAACATTCACATCACAGATGTATGGTTCTACTGATGGGATTCAACAAATTGCTGTACCTCTGGTCTGGTATTTTAAAACTCATGAAGAGCCAATTTAACAGGGTTGCCTTGGGGAGGATGCTGTTGTTTGAAGTGGGGAAGCTGCTCTTGCATTGCAACAAACAGAAAGCATGGTTGCCAAAGACTGTAGCTGCTTCCTGGCCGTACATTCAGGGCAAGCCTCGTGAGATATGGGCACATGAAAACAGTTTGGACTGGTGGGAAAGAATAGTCATGTCAACGTGGAATGATGACCAGTGGCTGGAAACATTCAGAATGAGCAAAGAGATGTTCTTCCACGTCGTTAGCTTGCTGAACTCGCACATCCAGCATCAGAGGACTGTCATGCAGAAGCCCATCATCCCAGACAAGCATGTTGCCATGGCTATCATGAAACTGGCCACTCCAATAAGCCTGCGCCATGTTGCGAATCAGGTTGGCATGGCTCCCTGCACCGCTGGGAGGGCCATCAGTGAGGTTTGCCAACAGCTACAAGACCTGACAGCAAACAAATTCATATGCCTAAGTAACCCCCGCGAGGTGGTGGAAGGATACCACAAAATCGGCTTCCCTATCTGCATGGGAGCACTTGACAGCATGCATGTTCCCATCCTAAACTGGTCCCAGGACAACCATTCATTCATAAACAGAAAGTGGTTTCCTTCTGTGATTTTGCAAGCCACTGTGGACCACAGAGGCATATTTACAAACATTTACACGGGATGGGCAGGAAGTGTACATGATGCTTGTGTGTTTTGAAACTCGCTGCTGCCTGAGATGATGGACAAGGGCCAATATGCCCCAGGACTGGAGGAGGTTGTCATCCAGTGTGTTTCAGTGCCCCCCTGATACTGGCTGATGTGGCCTACCCGCTCCTGCCCTGGCTCATGAAGCTGTTTGCAGGGCAAGTGAGTGACCTACAGAAATTGCTGTTCAACAAGCAGCTAAGCAAGTCTCACATGAGCATAGAGTATTCATTTGAGTACTTGAAAGGCCATTGGAGATTACTCAACTACAGGCTAGAACTTGATGCTGATAACATTACCCCTTACATAGTGGCAGCATGTGGCTTGCATATCTGTGACACCAGGGGCGAGGTCTTCAGTGACTCTTGGAGAGATCAGTTAAGAAAATTGACACAAGCCGCAACCTTCACTAGCAGAAAAACAGTTGAGCGTGGGGGGCTAGAGAAATAGGCAAATGGTGGGAGGGGTGCTGTGATCAAAAATTGTCTGGTGGCACACATAGATGCCACTCTGCGGGGGGAATGTGCTCTGTAATTGTGTGAATTGATCCTTTTTATCATTAATATTCCATTTCATATTAATTTCTCATTGAATAACGTCTGTCTTCGAAAAAGTTGTCTTGTATACTGGGTTCATAACGGGGTCTCAGGGAGGTCTCTGTGGGATGCAGGATGGAGGGGAGGGGGTGCGTTGGGTGGGTGGCGGGGGGGGCGGTTTGTGGTGGCAGGCAATTTGAGAAGACAAGCAGGTCTAAAACTGGTTTGGGGACATGACTGCAAACTGTAATAGGATTCACAAGCAAATAGACTAATTAATTTGACAATAACCTGATAACCACCACCCACTTCCCCTGCAGTGCAGCCTCTCGATTCTGGCCACTGTGTATGTTGTGATTGGTAGGGGAGGGAGGGAAATTCATTGCGCCTGGGCAGTTTTTTCTTTCTTCACCTCAGTGGGGGTGTTAGGTCATGCTGGCCATTTGTGTTGATCACAGGGGGGAGGGGGAGTTGGAGTAGGCGGATTGTGGCACCCCAACACTGCTTTGGGGGCAGCAGTCCTGGGCAAGGGGATCCCTGGTAACCAAGGCATCTGGATGATCCTCGATAACAACCACTGCAAAAATTCCTTACAGTTTGACACAATACAAATGAGAGGAGACAGGATTCTTTCTGTTTTACATGCACATTTATGTAGTACTGTTTCCATTGAGGCTTTAGATAAACCACGAGTTACATTTTTACATTTACATTTTTGCATTATATTTTTATAAGTCCAAGCATTGACAATTATGTTTGTTACATACATGGGGGAAGCAGCAGGGGGAAGAGGCTAGGAGGGCCTGTCCAGGGAGGGGAGAGCATGTAGGCCAGCACCAACCAGGGGTACTAAGAGCAGGGCCCCCAGCCATGGGGGAAGCTGCTGTTGGTATTCAAATGATGAAACTGGCTGAAAAACTTTTTTATTTGTGAAGAGAATAATATTATATTACAAAGCTGTTTTATATATATATCTCACAAAGTTGTTATATTATATTATATCATATCACAAAAAAACTCCAGAGGAGCCCCAGACAGCCCCAGCCAGGAGGCAAGAGGCAGGGAGAGAGCTTGCAAACTGCCAACTGCTCCCAGGAATGTTAATACATTATGATCTGGAGAAGTTGAGTCAGAACAAGATGCCCAGCTTGAACTCCTACATCAATGGGGCTGGCTGGTTTTATCAAGACTTTTGCACAAAACCGTGGGTTCTAGCTAAAAAAACCACCATGCCACAGGAAAGACTCAGGGAGAGAGAGAGGGCAGGTGGGAGTGTATGTGGATGGAGAGTACACAAGTAAGATAAAAAAATTGGGGCTACACAAACAAAGACAAACAAAGAAAAAGGGTGCTGTGTGCGTGTGTGCGAGTGTGTGCGCAAGCTGGGATGCCATTGGTCTTCAAGTGGTGAAGCATAGGCAAGAGGGAGGGAAGGAGGCTCTTAAGCATTAGGCATCTATTCTATTCCCACTCACCACACTAGCAGGCAGCAGACACCTTTTCATCCTGGACATTGAAACTGACTCCAGGACTATATTTCAGTTCAGCACTATTGCTATTGTAAATAAAATGTGTGTGTGGGGGGGGGGGGCCTTGGTAGTGAAAAGCTGGCTGAAAACTTTTTTGTGTGTGTGTGTGAGAAAAGAATAACATTATATCACAAAGTTTACTTTCAACCAACACTGTTCAAACATGCATGTAGTCTTGGTCTTGATTTTTAGGGAAAACCCTTTTTTAAATTTTACCCCAAAAAACCAAAAAGAAAGCTGCTCTCTGCAGTGAAAAACCTGAGCATTTTTAGCACCCTTTTTTTGCCAGTATGAAGCAGGGTGCTGTGTGTGTGTGTGTGTGTGTGTGTGTGTGTGTGTGTAAGCTGGGATGCTGTTGGTTTAAATGGTAAAGCATAGGCAAGAGGGAGGGAGGCAGCACATGTAGTTCACAAGTTGACCTTCCTGGTGGAATAGAGCCAAGTCAGGCATGGGCCTAGAGTGACAATCTGGGCAGGGGACCTTTTTAAAACAATGATAATAGCATGTATGTATGTATGTGTAAGTGTATGTGCTAGAATAAATAAATACCTGGTAGTCAAGTGGTTAGGAGGCTTGGAAGGACTGTGCAAGTTGTGTTCCAAGTTCTTGGAAAAACTGCACTGTAGCAGTAGTGAGAGGAGAGGGTACATCAGCCAGCACCAACCAGGAGTGTTGAGAGGGAGTCCCCACCCATGGAGAAAGCACTGGAGGGAACAGGCTAGAATGGGCGTTCTTAAAGAAGCTGCACTATAGCAAGAGTGAGGGGAGGCATGCAGGTCAGCACCAGCCAGGGGTGCTGAGAGGGAGCCATCAACCATGGGGAAGCATAATTACTTGGCATAATTACCTGGGCTACATGAAAAGACAAACAAAGAAAAAGGAATATTACATACATGATCCTTAAAATGAGCTAATGAAGCATATTTCAGTAAGTAGCTGCTTGGAATAGCTTGACCATTTGCAAGTTTTTAGCATTTTTAAATCTTGCACACTGCACTGCAGACTGGGGCATGTAGAATCAGCAGGAGGAAGGAGGGAAGGCTGGAAGCAGGGCAAATAAGGGACAAAAAAGATATTCATTGGTAAATACTGGCATATTCAAATATGAAACAGAAATATTAATTTTTAAATTATGGATTATTTAAAATGCAAGCTTAGTTGCTCATGTATTCACAGAATACGAGGACTTGTCTACAGTGAGGCAGAGAGAGGCTAATAGTGAATTCCCATAGGCTTTTTTTGAGCCTAAAAGGGTATTAAGAGTATTGAATAGGCACCTGGCAGTGACATTGCCATCATTTTTTCTGGAGATGGAAGTGGCGTCAGGTGACTTTCCCAGGCTTGTGTTCTTTGCTGCCTGCTGTGCCTGACTGTGCCTGCTGTAGCATAATATAAAGCATAGCATTTGGGAACTAGAAACAGGAGGGAGGGAGAAGTTAAGAGTTAAGAGTATTAAGTTAAGAGTAAAACTACCATGCAGTCATTCCAGCCCTGAAATGGGGGTAGCCCTCCTGTACTGAGTGGGAGGGGGCAGGGAAAGGTGGAGAAAGGCAGCTGAGGGGCAAGGAAAGGTAGCGAGGAGGTTCCCCCCCACCTCAATAATTGCCCTGCTACTATAGGATGCTGTTGGATACCTAGCAACTTCATTCACGGCAATTACATGAAAGATAAAGTAAACAGTGCAAGCCACCCTCCCTCAGGGCCCAGCCAAGTGTTTGTTCTCACTTACCTATATGTAAACGTCCTGTTTGATTGTGGAACCTGTCATGGGGTCCTCTTTCAAGTGTTGCAAAAAGCTGCCTCATCCTGTGCTGAAAGGCAATACCACACCCGACATGAGCAGCAAGCAGCAGGCTGCACTCTTATGGAAAAGGTACTGTGCTATCCAGGAGCAAGTGTCCTGCAGGGTTGAGTCCTTGTGCTTCTGGTGTGTTGCCATCTCTCATCCACCTCAAAAGTCTATAGAGTACACACCACAGTCAGTCACTCCTCCACAAATTTATAGGCACTCAAGGGGCCAGATGCCCCCCCCCACACACCTGCCTCATTCTGGTGTAAAAACCCCCCAAACAGTCTGGTGCTGGCCTGGTAAGCGCTCAAAAATTTCACGTCAAAACATGCGGGGCTTTGCATGGAAAGGTTTGGCACCAAAAAAAAGCGCCTCAGTGCCCCATGCAACTTGCATCCAGGGAAGGCGAGGGGCACCAGGCTAGGGCAGTGGGTGATGCCCTTTGAGACCCCAGAGCCAGGGGAGAGGCAATGTTCTGAGCACACTTGGGGGTAGCCTGAAGGGTACCCAGCACCTTATGGAAATAGCGTGCTGCCCAAAGGGTGCCCCCACCTTCACTCAGCCTTGGGAGATGTTTTTGTACGCATGTGGAGCCCCACAGGGCTTTGCGCGGAAAGGGTTGGGGGCCAAAAAAAAAGCGTCCAAGTGCCCCATGCTTGTGTACACTTGGGATTAGCTTTGCACGGAAAGATTTTGCACCTCAGCCCCCCGAACCCCCAGTGCAACTTGCACCCAGGAAAAAAGAGTGGCAGAAGTGCTGTGGCTGGGTGTTTCTTGTCCTAAAGTGCTACCTGGCAGTAAGGTAGGACTGAAAGGGCACGAGGGTAAAATTGTTCTGACATGCCCTCTAGTGCTTTTTACTAGTCATAGCATAATAAGCCCTTATGTGGTAAGTCATGTCCACGTTACTTATTTAGCCATCTTAAACTAAGAAAGAAAAATTAAACCAGGAACATTTTTAGCGACAAAATCCACACTTGGAGTGGCGTAACACAAAAGTGATGCAATTTAAAACATCTCTGAGTAGTGTTAGTTTAAGGTGCTAAATGGACTTCAAAGTGGCAGTGTAACAGGGGCGCCTCTTTGGGGTCCATCTACTGGTGGCCCCGCCCACCTGTTATGGACAAACCGCCCGCCTTCTTTCCTGCCATGCCTTGTTGTTAATTGATTAATGGAATTAATTAAGAGGGGGGCTGCCCATTTCCTGCCCCGATGCCAGGGGGCGCTATCTGCGGCTCTGTTCCTCCCCTACACCGCAGCCCAAGCCTTGCAGATGGAACTGATGTTGTTCAGTTATTATAATTTGGCTCCCTGGTCCACCCTGGGCTCTCTGTTGCCCTGTCTCGCGCTGCGCCTTCCTTGGCGCTTGGGCTCTCCACAGCCCTGTCTCGCTCTGTGCCTCACTGGTGCCTGGACTTTCCACAGCCCTGCAAAGTGCTGCGCCCTCTCTGGCGCCGGGGTTGGTGCACCCCAAAAGCTGCACCCTCTCTGGTGCTGGGGTCCCCACACTGCCGTGGGTCCCCACGAGGCCTCCTCCTTCCCTAATAGCCTCACCCAAGCCACTGGTGTTATACAATAATAAATCAAACACAAGCTCTGGGCTGTAACAAACTCAAGCCACCCGGCTATAACATCATTCAAACTGTACCGGGGAATACTCCATCCCACAATAGTATCAGGAGCTGCTCGTGCAGTCAGGCCTCTCCCCGTTGTTTGCTCAGGCAGAGCTCTTTCCCCCTTGGCTGCCAGCAGGGAACTGCCATCCTGGCCTCAGTCCTGGGGTTTATATGTGAGCCAGGCCCTGCCCCTTCCGGTCAGCTGACCGGTGGCAGGTGTGGGCTGCTAGCTCACTCTGGTTGCCCTGGTAACCAGCAGCTGGGGCTTCCCACTCACTGCTAGGGCTCTTCCCCTAGCAGTTTCCACTCTTTATAGGAACTGGGCACCTAAGTGCTCTGTGACACACCTCCCCCCTTAACACCCTCACTCACCCAAGTGGGTCTTCACCTTTTCGGGTATCACATCCATCCTGGGATTCTCTCAGCCTTTCTTTAGTCACCCAGCAACTCAGGAACAGGAGGCAGAGGTTTTCAGGCCCCTCCTACTCGCCTTTTCCCCAAGGGTGCACCATGTAGGATTTGCTGGGTGTTACCCCACCACATTAGCCAGCCTTGGTAGGGTGCAACTTAGGCCTGTCCTTTCTCCTCTTCTACAGCCTTTAGATGATAGTGAGGATGGTGTATTCTTCCAACTGAGACTGCAGGTGCAGCACCGTAGTCACTGGGAGTCCACCTCTCTGCTGGCCCTCTGTCCTTCTCCACTTGCCATTTGTAAGGTCTTGGCCTTCCTCTTCCTGTCACCTGACTGGCTGGCAGGGCTTGAGCCTTAACCCCGTCTTGACAGGCCGGCTGTGACTGGAAGGTTCTGGACTTAAAGGGGCCACCCTGACTCTTAGTAACAGGGTTAGGGTTCCCTGTTACAGGTGGGAAATCCCGGGTCGTGCAAACACAAATGCAGTTTAGTCAACGTAAATGGGACATTTCCTTTGTCTGCACCCCCTAAATGCCAAGTACGTGTACAAGAGCCCACAGTGACTAGCCTCTAAGCACCCTGCACCCACTGGAACTTCTGTTGGTGAGATCCGTGTGCAGGCTGCCCAGCTGATGCCTGCAGAAAGTCAGGTGCCCAAGAACAGAATTGTCTAAAACCTAGCAGCTGTCAGCTGAGAGCGGGGCCAGTTAAGCTAGACAAGAATGAAATGCGAAGGAGAGGGAGAGAAGAAAAGGCCTTAGGCACCTAAGCAGGTGACTTGGTGCGCTTGGATCTGGACCTTCCACTACACATAATTGTCAGCCATGAGGCATCTTCTGGAGTTAAGCATTAAACCATGTCAGACATTTTGGTAGCCCCACCTATGCCATCTTTCTTTCTCTGTCTCCAGCTCAAATACCTCTCCAGTGCTCACCCTGCATTTCCTTGAGCCTATGGCTGTCTTTTGTACAAGTGCTTTGCTGCCCTTTCAACCTATTGGTAACCTGTCTCTGAATTACCTAGAAGGAGCTGTCCAGTAATAGGCATTGATCATGTTCTGAGCAAGCTTATAGGATCACATTCTCTTGCCTTGTTTGAGAATCCCATTTTGGGGCCTTAGCAGCTTTTTATTTGGGCAAGGGTTTCAAGTAGCTCGTTAGCTGTGGAGCAGCTCCAGTGCTTAGACACCTTTTGCAAATGTAGCCCAGGTATACACGGGTTTGTACTTCCCTCTCCAATTGAGGGAATTATTGGCAGGCCAGTGCGCGCGCGCACACACACACACACACACACACACACACAGTTATTATTTAAAATACAGATGAACAATAGAACAAACCAGACCAAAGGATATTGATTGGGCAACCTTATAACTCTATTCATATACAAACTAGTACTTCAAATTATTCACATAAACTATAAGGCACAGTCCACAAATATAATCAGCAGTCCTTAGACTACCTGGGTGCCCTCCAGGGCAGGTGCCCCAATCCCAAGGTACCACTACAGGAAAGGAGATGGGGGGGAAAGAAAAAGGAGAGGAAGACCCCAAAGACTCCTAAGCTCCCCCGCTATCATCCAGGAGCGGCCCACATGGTGCCCCTTCACAACCCTTGGGGGTGGGGGGCCTCCCCTGTGGGGATCCTCTCTCCAGGGTAACTTACTACTCCACAGTCCCAGAGAGTTGTCTCTTGTTCTCCAGGTCAAGTTCTGTTCCTCGCCAGGTTTTCCTGCTGCCTGACTCTGCTGCCACCGTCCTGGCTTAGGTCCACATGCACCGCTGTGTGTAGTGGGTGCTTTGCCTTGTGCTAGGGGTTGGAGGCCTGGACAGCCTTGTGCAGCACCGGGGCTCAGTCTGTTCCTGGACCCTCTGGGCAGCATCGTCTGCACTGAGCTGCTGCCCTATGTCAGCAGCTGTACACCCAAGCCACCTCAAACGGCCCCAGGGTCTCTCACCCTCTGTGCAGTGCCTCCTGCACTGAGCTCCCTGCCTCGTTCCCGGGGTTGAGGACCTGAGCCGCCCCAGGGACTCCAAAGATCCTGCTCCATGCACCAGCCTGTGCACCGTGTCTCTGGCTGCATGCCAGAGGTTGCAGACCCAAGCCGCCTCATGCAGCTCCCAGGGTCTGGACGTTGTGCACCATGCTGCACACCAAGAGCCTAACTGCTAGAGCCGTCCCCCACTCCCCACTGATAGAAGTCTTCAGGGGCTCTTCCTGGGCTACTGCTTTGCCCTGCTGAGCAGCTCTCCTCAGCTCTTCTAAGCCCCACTCTTCTCTCTTCTCAGTCCCCAATGCATCTGCCCCTTGTGCTGGGCACGGAGCTCCTTTTATACACTCCAGGGCTCTGCCTCCGAAGTCTTCCAGACCTGACAGTTTGCAGTCTTCAATCAGGTCCGGAAGAGCTCTTCTCCCCCCTCCCCTTGGGAAAGGGGTGTGATGTTATTTCTCTTGCTGCCTCCTGATTGGTGGATGGGCTTCACCAATCAAAACAGCAGGATCTCAAGCCTGGGACTCAACCCAAGCTCTGAAAGGTAAGCCTGCTACACAAATATTGGCCAGTGGAAGCTCAGGCTCTCATGGGACCAGACAAAATCTGACTCCTGGCTTTGAAAATGTCTGTGGTGCCTGTACATGCTAAAACAGAAGACAGAGAGAAATCCTGAGATCCTTATGAGAAGGTACAAAAGAAGTTTAGCTTGTTTAAGTTTAAAGGCTTGCTTAAGATTAAAGCAAAGGTTCAGAGGGTATACATGAAGATTATCTATCAATACAGTTGGGGTGGGGGTAAAGGGGACTATTTGAAGGAGTTGTTTGAACTGAATGGCAAAGTTGGCACAAGAGCAAATGGATATGAAGCCATGAGTAAATTTATGGTAGAAATTGAGGTTTCCCAGCTGCAGGGGAGTGAGGTTCTGGATCAGTCTTCCAATGAGTGTCAGGGGAGCAAACAATCTAACTAGGTTTAATATGAAGATTGATAAATTCATACAGAGTTATCTGATGTTGCCTGTAACAGCAGGATTCAGTGACCCAGGAGGTACTTTCTAATCTGATGTTCTATGATCCTAAAAAGTGAATTAAGGCACTTACAGAGGCAGTTAGAACTTTTAAGGATCTGGCCCTATGTTCCTAAGTCATCTTTGGAAACCGGACTTTGGATCTTCAGTGACTTAGGCACTGTGTTACTTTAAGGGCTAAATTCTGTTCAGAATTATGCTAGTTTTATACCAGTGTAACTCTTGAGTTTAGCTGGATTTGAACCAAAATAAGTAAGATCAGTACTAGTCCTTAAGTCTTCCATGCTCTACCAGCTAAGGTATGTTTCAGCACACCCAGCTACTTTTCCACATTGCCCTGTGAAAGGAGAGGAATGACATACACTTTAATATCTGCAAAGGCATGTGTGTGAATTCCATGCAGGATGGAACTAAGACTGCTGCTCACAGGCTTTCTCATGCAGATTTGCACAGGAGTCTAATATCACCCTGAATTCTACCTTCCCAGGGATATCTATAGGTTTTGTTTCTTTTTTTTAATGGAACGGATTTTTTTAATGATAAAAAGGTTTAATTGACAGGCTAAAGCAAAGGAAGAGGAAAGGAAAGATCGATGGAGCCAGATGGAAATCTTTATTTTACCCTGTATGTAGTAGGCACAACAGCTACAGCCTTTCTATGTTGCTCTACAGGAATCAGGCTCTCTGTAGCTTGATTAGAATGATGTCATATGAGAAATAAATAACAGATTGAGATACCGATAAGAAATCATGTAGGACACTAGCATACAATATTTCTTGAGGGAGAAAAATAGTTTTAGAAGTTGTGGAATATAATAAAGCCAATGAGTCAGAGAAATTAACTTAAACTGAGGAACTATTTTGATTTCTATTTCCTTTACAGTCAACCAATACAACTTTTTCTTCCCCTTCCTCAGCTGGGGCAAAGCCACTCACTGAAGTGATCTTCGAAAGTCAGAGAGGAGGGCAGTTTTGGAGCCTTCCGTCCGTTATGAAAGCAGCCTGAGGCATTTTCCGCAAAAAGGGGCAGGTGATGAGATTCTTGGTCTACCCTCAAAAACAGATGTCAGGAGAGAGCAGACTTTGGGGGCTGGGCTTTGTGGGAAAAGTGGTGGGGCCTTTTCTCTTGAGCAAATTGAGACTGCAGGGGAGGGGGAGAGGGAAGAATGTGCAGGACACATTAGAGCAGCCTGTTTCTCTCTGTGACTGAAGATGTGTGTACTGGCTCTGTTCCTCTCCTTCATGCCAGCTGGCTCCTCTTCCTGGCTGCAAATGGGACCAGCTCAGGCCACAGTGATGTCTGGTAGACAGAGATGCAAATCTTAAAATAGCAAACAAAAAAATTTTCTTGGCAAGCTCCATTTTTATGCTGTGGCTGCAAGTACCAGGCTCTTCCAGGTGCATGTTAAATATAATTTATGAAATTCACCAAATATGATTGCCCTTGTCTGTAGTGCAGCTGACATCTCGGGAGGACAATAGCCAACGTGTGAGCCTGATCCAAAGCCCGAAGTCAATGGGAGACTTTCCACTAGATTTAACAGACTTTAAATCAGCCCTATTTTTGATCATGTGAACCATTTCTTTACTAGTGGGATTTGGAAAAATAAATCCCAACTCTTGATAACTCTCTGCCTTTACAGGAGCCCCAGGTGCTTTTGTCACGAACAAACTATAGTTGTTAGTGCTTTCCAAGAAACCCAGCAGTGCTTAGCTTAAAGTGCCTGCTGGCAGCAGGTTGGCATTGGGTTTCTTTGTCAAGAGATGACAGATCTTAAGTTTTTCAGGAGGAAAAAAAATTCCTATTGATATAATATCATGCCAAGCAGACAGCCCTGCCTGTGTAATCCACTTTGAGCACAATAATATGTTGTTGTTTTAGTATTGTTTCCACTTGAAAAGTGGCTAAATTTTTCCTGGCCTAAGAAGTTACTCTGATTGATACATTTATAAAGGGGGTACTATGTGCTGTCAATTCCAAGGCCAGTGGAATCCACCTGGAGTTTCAAAATGGAGGCTCTGCCGATCTGAATGCAAGGTTTCCTTCCTAGGCTGTCTCTCCTTCACTTGTACAGTAAGGGTGCCAGATTCTTCCTATGGTACCATCCTGACACTGCTGGGAGCCCTCCATGAGATTGGGGACCACAAGACTTCAGTGTCAGCAAGGGTTTTGGAAGGCCACACATCATTGCTAGGTCTTAAATACTGATTGAAGCAGGTACAGGAATCTGAGTTTCTTGGAGACAGGGAGATGCAGTAACACAACCAGCCTCAGGCACTAACTTAGAGGAGGTGCCAAAATGGTGGTCCTCCCCAGGGAGTCTGCACTGTGGTGGTAGTATGAGGATAGGTACAGAGACACTGGTCCTATTTAGCAGCTGCTGTAACCAGAGGCCAGCAGACAGGGTGTAGCAGTCAGGGTCCTTGAATCCCTGGACTGACCACCTTGTCCACCCCTCTATCCCTCTATGCTGGTGCTTAGCACTGTCCCTGTCCCCTCTCTACTGTCTGGCATGGTTTTTCCCAGAACATAAAACTTGTTAGTTTTGCTTCTGGGGATGGCCTCTACCCACAATGAGGAAGGTTCATTCTCACTTTCTGGCAAAATGAATACTTAAGTATTTTATACAACCTGGAGCTTGGGTAAAGGGCTTGCTCAGTGCAGCAAACAAAAACCATTTATGCACAGACCTGCAAGCTTGAACTTTGTGCAACTGTCTCAGGGTTTGGGTGAAACCTTCCATTAAACAAACAGGAAATAAGTATGGTGGGCTAGATCCTGGCTTCATCCTGAAATATTCTGGGCAGCCCCGCTAACTGCTTTAGTACAGGCATGGCATCATCAGGAGACTCGCCACTGGTTACTACTCTCTCCTATTTCACAGCTGCTACAAGAGGGATTCTAACTCTTACATCCCAGGGAATTGCTTTAGCTATTGGACATACAAGAAGCACCATCTTCCCCTGGCTGTGTTTTGTAGGGGGTTAGGTATGCTTTCATCACATATACTAGATCTTGCCCCACAGTAAGAAAACTATGGAAACACAAGTTTATGAACTCTGCTAGGGCTTAAGTCTGAATGGCTCAGGCTGTCTGGACTTGCGTGGTTCTGTGCATGTCCAGAGGCATCTAGCTCTGTAAACACCTACATAACTGGAGAGTTTGTGAATGCCAGTAGTATGTACCTGTTGGAGTTCAGCCCCTAAAAGGGGATATAAGTCCCCTTTGTGAATGTTGCCCCAAATGTCCATGTGCAGTGATAATAAAAGCCCCATGGGGTGCACCCACACATGCAGGCACATGAGCTTGCAGCAGTTGAAATAGAAGCGGTGCAAATTTGAGCCGGGGCTTTTTGCCTCAGTGCATGTGCCCGGATATGCACTTGTTGTGGAGAAACTTGTGCCAGTTGGGGCAAAATAACCCTGCCTGGCTCCTTCTGGATCTGCAGCCAGGGGGAGATAGAGCCCAGGGGCAGCACCTGTGCTGGCCCCAACAATATAAAAAGCTGCCCTAGCAAACAGCTCAGGGCTACTCTCTCACAGGAGCTTCTGGGGTCCAGAGCCTCCTCTTGAGGTTCTGGTTAAATTTTACCCCCCACCTTTTTGTTTTTGGTCACCCCATCCATGGCCCCACCAAGTCCTGGGACCCCCTGGTCAATCTCCTCCTGGCCCTGGCCAAGCGGGCCCTGTATTTGACCAGGAAGGAGACTCTGGCCGGGAAGGTGCCCGTAGAATGCGGCACTGATTTCCTCTCATTTGTCTGTGTACATTTCCAGGTGGAGCACCAGTGGGCAGCATCCACTGGCTCCTTGGATGCCTTTGAGGACCGGTGGGTGCAGTCCTGGGGGCTCTGCTCGGTGTCCCCCTCAGGTGCACTTATTTTCACGTTTTGACCCTTTGGCCCACACAACACTCCTATCCTGTTTTTTTCATTAGTTGCCCCAAGAATTTAGTTGTTCCATTTGTCCATTAGCCCCTGTAAAAAGGGGCTACTAGTTAGTCAGATGGGCCTTGTCCTCAGTAATCGGATGGACAAATAGACAGGAGCTTCTGGGGCCCAGCCAATTAGTATCTGGGGATACTACCCCTTGTGCCAGCTGGACTGCTGCAGCAGCATCCCAAAACCATTTTTTAAAATACCCCCAAATCCATGTTCTTCCACAATTAGAACAAAAGACCACTCTACACACACACACACACACACACACACACACATAGAGAGAGAGAGAGACAGAGAGGGCTCGATCAGTTGGGCAATGCTTTATTGGTATATTTACGATGTTAGAGCAATTTGGAAGCCTACCAGTGTCTATCATCATGATAAAATAAATTCTAAATATCTATATGTGTGAATCTGTGCTTTTGGTTTTCTTCACACATGATGGGTGTGTGATGGGGATGTGGGCTTTGCAGGAAGGGTCTCCTAGCCCCCACAGGGTCCCAGGCACCCCGCAGGGCTATAGCCCCCTCCCCTGTGCAGGGTCTCAGGCACCTTGCAAGGCCGCAGACCCCCTGTGCAGGGCCCATAACTTACCTTCTCCAGCAGGGACCGGTCACCCACAGGGACCGCGCGCCGAGCCACGTCGGGTCCTGCTGCCATGGGATCAGGCCAGCCTGTGCAGGCGGGGAGGTGGTGCGTGGCAGGACCTGGCCCAGTGCTGCACAACTCGCTAGTCCGACTTTGCACTGGAGCAGGTCACGCGGCTCCTGTGCAAAGGCACACTAGCTGTGCAGCTTAGGCCAGATCGGGCTGGCAGGGCTAGTTTTCCATGAGGCTCAGGTGCACCCGGACCCGGCGCAGTGCGCAGGGACCATGCGCCAACCTGCACTGGGTCCTGCTGGCACTGGGGCTACTCATGCTGCCAGGCCGGCCCAATCCCATGGTGTCAAGACCCGCTTGAGCCCCTCCACTGAAATATCTGACCCGCTCCCTCTGCCACCGCTCCCCTTCCCCCTCCAAAACCAGAGTGTCTCTTCTGGAGGACTGACTGCTGTCTTTGCTCCAGGCATGGTCTGGGACTGTGCCTTGCCCCGCTGTTCTGCGGAGCATTTTTTTTGACCCCTGCATATCCAGACATCTAATTTTGTCCCTGCACTGCAAACTTGCAGTGCGAGGAACAGTTTTTTGTTCTCACACGTGCCTCTTGAAGCGTCTCAAAGGGGTTTGAGATGCTGCAAGAGGCACGTGCATGCTTATCTGGACGGGTCCATGGAGTACAAATGCCTAATGCTGTCTATTTGGCACTGAAAATCTCATACCATATCATTTCATTAAACTACTGCTATTGATAAGACCTGACAACAGAATTAGTAGGAACGGAGAAAAACAGAATCAAAATGCATGCCAGAAAAAAAAAGCCTTTTTCCAAGGCTGTTACTTTGAGAATGTTATCAGAAACATGAAAATGCCTCTGCTTGGAAGGAAAATCCAAGCCCCACCCAAGAAGTTTTTACTCTGTGGCATACATATTTTCCCATACATACTATGGCTCAACTTGGATTACGGCTGAAAGCCTGGTAACCCAGTGTAATAGCACAGCCAGTGTGTAATTACAGTGACCAACTCTGGAGTACTGCTAAGACAGGTGGTTTCTTTTCCCATATTGTCTTTTTCTTTCTTTGTTTTTTTCTGTTTGCAATAGGGTGTTAAGAAAACTCTTTGTCTCAGAAAGCTGAAATATACTTCTGTTCCTAGGCTTACAGTAATTGACAAATCACTAATGCTCTTTTAAGACTGACAAGGGCATACAGAGCTTTGGAAGACTGCTCTTGTATCGGAGAGGAAGAAACATAGAAATAATAAATATTAAACTACTGTATAGCAGCTGGATCCCTTCATACAATTGATCATCTTAATACTAGTCACTATCATATTGAAATAGATATTTTAGAACTTATGATTCATAATGGGTCAAGCTGATCAAAGTACTGTTAATTAAGTATCCAGGTTGTAGCCATATTGGTTTAGAGGAAAAGGTAATCAGGACTCATAGTAGAGATGATATGTTTTAATAAACCAAAAATCTTGTTGGTCTAATAAAAGATATCATCTCTACTACAAGTCCTGATTGCCTGTTAATTAAGTACATTACTAACAAAGAAAAGGTTATGTGAAAACACATCAATAGTTACTGGATGTTTTATTTTAGGAATGGGCTGTAAACGGAATACTGATATTACTCGATTGACCAGCATTATATAAACAGATTTGGAGTTGTTTGCAAAAAAATTATTTTCACTTTGGAGCCTTTAGTACATAAAGCTAATTGCTTTGCCTGTTTATTGGCTGATGAAAAGCCAAATGCATGGCAATTATGACAGTGTTTCTTTGTGAATATTAAAAGATAGAGCTAGGGTCATTCTAGTACATAGGAATTTGCAAGAATATTTTTCTTTTGTTTAGACTTTAAATGTATAGGTTTG
>NW_005843103.1:3216-7689 GCF_000455745.1 Alligator sinensis | reverse complement strand
TCTTTCCCCCACTGTTGTGTGTGAAAACAAAATCTGAAAGTAAAATAGAACTGAAACTAGAAGGCAGTTGTGGTTTCAACACAAAACTGTAAATTGGCCCAGATTTGCTGGAAACTAGACTCAGCTTTTGCAGAAAGGTTCATGAATCTTAGCAAACCTTTGACATGTTTGAGCTGAGTTTCAGGCTTGTAAGAAAACCAGGTGAGTTTCATATGCTTTGCTGCTTGTAACAAAAGTTTTGCTGCTTTGCTTTTATGTGAATGTGCTTTTATATTTTCTCTAGTTACAGAACATTAGTCTTCAGTCTTCTTGAGATTTCTTTTTATACTTAGTGTCTCATTACAGCATTAGGCTTTTGCAAAAGCCATGGAGGGCCCAATTCTGTTCATAGTTACTATGGGATACATCTAGACAAATCCATTACACAGTGACCAATTTTCAGCAAGCAAAATGCAAACCATAATTCAAAAGGCTACACAGATCTCTGGAACTGGAAGTAGTTTACACCACTTCTAGTTCCTGTTAATGTAAATATTATACTGAGGCCACAACAGGCCAACTAATTAGCTCTGCTAATTAGTGAAGCTAATTAGAGTAGCTACATTCACATGTTGCTGAAAAGCATTGTGAATCAGACTGAGTGAGCACAGTACCATGTGAACAGAGCCCTCCTGCTTCCAGTTCACAGAGTAGTTCATAATTGTTTCCCAAACCAGAGAGTCACAAAATGAAATAGTAGGTGTGGCAGAAATGCCACCGTCTGTGTCCCTCTCCAGAAATCTGTCTCTGCCAGCGTGAGAGGCTGGTGTTGAATTCCTCAGGGTGTGGATTCTCTGGTCACCTGGGAAGGGGGAGGGAAAAGCCCCGCTCATCGGCCCAGGTAGCCAGTGATGCTTTTTTAAATTGGTTGGCTAGTGGCCAGCACTGGCAGCTTCGATTGGACCGGGCTGCTGAGGTCAGAAAGGTTATTTAAAGGCCCGGTCCAGGAAGAAGGCAGCCATTAGCCATGCGGTCATCCAGGTGCATCTGAAACTGGCAGAGGAGCTTCACCATCTGAAACTTGCTCTCTCCTCATAACCGCATGCTCAAAGAGTGACCTGCCTCCAGAGGAAAACTCCAACCACCTCTGGATGATGCGTGAGTAAGCTACTTGAGATCAGACTAGATATTTAGCTTACAGTAACTCTGATGCGAGATCAAAAGGCTACCCTCAGCCATACTGGTTTGCTCTATGGGATTCCTCTGATATTTCTATGATACGGCTCTACCTTTTACCCTGTTTTCACCCTACCCCCTGTAATCAATAAAGTTCTCCTTTGTGACCGGTGTGGGAGACTTATTGAGGGGTGTGTCTAAATTATGCGGAGGAGGCCCCTTAGGTCGGTGGACTAAGGGAAACTTTCCTAATAAGCCCCTGACTTGGGGGAAGTGCCCCAAGTGCCTGTATTGGGTCTAGCACCCATTGGACGATCAGGCCTGTGTTTTCCAAGGTGCGCAGAGCCAGAAGGGAGTCCAGAGCCTTGGATGGTGGCAGCGGGAACCCCAGGCTAGCAGGTGTGCTCCAGGGAAGGGGTCGGCCGGATGTGAGGCACCCCAGGGAAGGCACTCGGAGCCTGGAAGGTGGTCGGGTGCAGTGAGGTGGGCGGCTCAACGCAGGAGCGCCCCCTACTGGCCCGCCACAGTAGGTAATAAGTTTAAAATGGACACAAGGAAGTTCTTTTTCATACAGCGTGTAATCAGAATGTAGAACTCATTGCCACCCCATGTTGTGGAAGCTGACAGTTTAGCTGCAAAAAAAGGGACTGAACAAATTCTTGGAGGAAAGAGGTATCATATATTCATAGAAAATTAGCACTGAAAGGCACCTAAGGAGGTCATCTAGTCCAACCCCTGCTCAAAACAGGATCATCTACAACTATGTCATCCTGGCCAAGGCTGTCTACCCAGGTCTTAAAAAACCTCTATGGATCAAGATTCCACAACCTGTCTAGGAAGGCTATTCCAGGGCTTTACCACCATCCTGTTGGAAGAGTTTTTCCTGATATCTAACCTAAACTTCCCTTGCTACAACTTGAGACCATTGCTCTTTGTTCTGTCATCTGCCATCACTGAAAGCAGTCTAGCTAATAGTCTATCTCCATCCTCTTTGTAACCACCCTTCTAGTAGTTGAAGGCTGCTATTAAATCCCCCTCAGTCTTCTCTTTTCTAGACTAAATTAGCCCACTTCCTTCAACCTCTCCTCATGAGTCAAGTGCCCCAGCCCCAAACCATTTTTGTTGCCCTCTGCTGGACTATCTTCAATTTGTCCACATCCTTTCGAGGCTGGGGTGGGGGTGGGAGGGGATTTCCATAGTACTCCAGATGTGACCTCACCGGTGGCAAATGAGGGGAATAATCACTTCCCTTGATCTGCTGGCAATGTTCCTACTGTTAACCTTCTTGGCAACAAAGGCTGACTGTTGGCTCATATTCAGCTTATTGTCCACTGTAACCCATGGGTACTGTTTGTCAACTAGATCTTGAGCCCTTGATTCCTATCCTTTGAGCCTGACAATCCAGCCAGTTTTCTATCCACATTACAGACCATTCAGTCAACCCATAATTCCTTATATCGCTTGCAAGAATGGTGTGGGAGACCTTATCAAAAGCCTTGTTAAAGTCAGGGTATATAACGTTCACTTCTCTTCCCACATCCACAGAGCCAGTCATCTCATTCTAGAAGGCAAACAGGTTGGCCAAGCATGACCTACTCATGGTAAATCCATGATGACTGTTACTAATAATTTCTTCTCCTCCAATGCTTAGAAATGGATTCCTTGAAGACATATTCCATGATATTATTAGGAACTGAGGTGATGCTGAGTGGTCTGTAATTAACCTGATTCTTCTTCTTCCCTTTCTCAAAGATGAGCACTATATTTGCCAGTAGAGCACTTCACATTGTATGCGGCTGGAGGTGTGACTGCTCTCTTCATGTTGTGCCCTGCCTCCCTTTCCCTGGCCCCAGGGGGAAGTCGAATGGAGGTGGAGGGCTTTAGCTTCCTGTCTTTTCAGACCCATGATCTGAACAAACCTGTTTGTTGCAAAAGACGAGCAGCTGGTGTCCCGAGCTCAAAAGGCTGGTTCACAGAGCTAACTGCTGCCCAATAATCCGGTAGGGTTCTTGTGGAGAAGGAGAGCACCCCTGAGAGAGAGAATGAAAATAGTCTTTGGAGCTGGAGAGCTGCTATGGTTTTCCCCTTCCTCTTCTCTGCTTCTGAGCACCTTCTCCTCCCTTCCCTCCGAGGCCACAGCTGCCCCGGGGCTGCCACAGCTTCCCCGCCCCCAGTCCCTCGGCAGGACTGTCACTGGAGGAGAGCCCACCGGCCTTCCCTTGCAAAGTCCCGTGAGCACGCTCCCCACCGCCTTTGGGGAAGGAGGCCGGAGAGCCCCACTCTCAGGCATGCCAAGGGCAAAGCCACTTGCAGGGGCGGGAATCAGGTAGGGGAAGCAAAAGGGCAAGCAGGGGGGAAACATAGCAGAGGATGGTTTCGATCCATCGACCTCTGGGTTATGGGCCCAGCACGCTCCCGCTGCGCCACTCTGCTGGGGCCCGCGGGCTGCCCTTCTGCCCCGACACCCTCTTGCCTCTCTGACAGGAAGCCAGCACCTCGCACAGTGAGGAGCAGTGCTTCCTTTCTCCTCCTGCCAGCCCTCGCCTTCCCGCAGGCTCCCCACGCAGGCCCAAACCCGAGCGAGCGCTCTTCCTGGTGGCCATGCAACCGCCGGCCACAGATACCTGCGGAGCCCAGGTGGAAGGGCGCCCCTTCCTTTCTTCTGCCCGCGCCCCTCTTCTGAGCCTCTGACAGCAGCCTTTGACAGCGGGTTCTGCCTCCAGGCAATATGTTTTCAGGATCTGGGACCACGGGGCAGGACTGTGCATCACTCCAGCACGGCGGTCCACTGGTGCCCACGAGTCTTGTGCCTGACGGGAGAAATGCCCCGGGCTGCATCCTCAACAGGGCCAGCCCAGTCCTGAGCAGCCCGTAGCGCCCTTCACGTTGTGTGTGGCTGGGGGTGTGCCTCCTCTCTTCATGTTGAGCCCTGCCTCCCTTTCCCTGGCCCCAGGGGGAAGTCGAATGGAGGTGGAGGGCTTTTGCTTCCTGTCTTTTCAGACCCATGACCTGAACAGAGCTGTTTGTTGCAAAAGACCAGCAGCTGGTGTCCCGAGCTCACAGGGCTGGTTCGCAGAGCTAACTGCCGCCCAATAATCCGGTTGGGTTCTTGGGGGGAAGGAGAGCGCCCCTGAGAGAGAGAGAATGACAATCGCCTTCCGAGCTGGAGAGCTGCTATTGTTTTCCCCTCCGGGTCCCTTGCCCTAGACCTGGCCGACGGACCCCGGTGGGCCCGAGGTGAGGGATCCAAGCGGTGGTGCGGGACCAGGGGGCGGATCTCGCTGGTCCTGCTTAGCGCAGCTGGCAGCGCGTCAGTCT
>NW_005843103.1:0-1139 GCF_000455745.1 Alligator sinensis | reverse complement strand
GTGCAAGCGTATGGGGACTTCCAGGCACAATGTCAACCCCACTCATTCCTATGGGGCCTTTCAGGCACCAGGTCAACCCCGTGCAAGCCTCTGGCGTTTGAGGTCACGGGACCGAGTCGCTCTCTCTGCTCCCTCCATTTTTGGCCAAATGCCCTCTGGGCCCATGGCGAGCAAGGGCCGGAAACGCATTGCAAGTCAAGGGCCCGTGCTGAGAGCGAGCCGCCCCCACCTCCCCGGCCCCGTCAGGAGAAGGCGGGCTGCCCAGCGCGCCGCAGGGCGTGGGGCCCCACCGGGCTGAGGGCCAGGTTCTGGCTCCAGCCTCTTTGGCAGCCTGGGCCCCAAAGCCCACGCTGCCACCTCCTCAGCCCCCACGCTCCAGGTTTCGGGGCTGAAGCTGTATTCCCGGACGTCTTGCCCAGGTAGGAGTACTCCTCGCGGCTGCGGTCACAGCTCTGGGCAGGCCGCCTTCTCCCAGGCCCTTCCTTTGCAGCCAGCCTCCCTGCTCTGCTGGCCTTTCCTGAGTAGCGGCCGCCACGTTCTCGGGCTCCTCCTAGACCCAGTCCCCCAAATGCTCCTGCGATCCTTCCCTCTCCCTCCCGCCTCCAACACAGGCACAGGTGCTCAACCCCTTCTTTCTTTAGTCCCCAAACTAGGAGGCGGGGGGGAGGAAGATGCCTTCACGGCCTGGCAACCGCGTTGGCTTCCTTTGCTTGCGCTGTGGTGCCTGGTGCCCAGGTCACTCGGTCCCATTCCTGGCGGGCTCTTCTCTGCTTCTGAGCACCTTCTCCTCCCTTCCCTCCGAGGCCACAGCTGCCCCGGGGCTGCCACAGCTTCCCCGCCCCCAGTCCCTCGGCAGGACTGTCACTGGAGGAGAGCCCACCGGCCTTCCCTTGCAAAGTCCCGTGAGCACGCTCCCCACCGCCTTTGGGGAAGGAGGCCGGAGAGCCCCACTCTCAGGCATGCCAAGGGCAAAGCCACTTGCAGGGGCGGGTATCAGGTAGGGGAAGCAAAAGTCGAGCAGGGGGGAAACATAGCAGAGAATGGTTTCGTTCCATCGATCTCTGGGTTATGGGCCCAGCACGCTCCCGGTGCGCTACTCTGCTGGGGTCCGCGGGTTGTCCTTCTGCCCCGACACCCTC
>NW_005843102.1:356093-373486 GCF_000455745.1 Alligator sinensis | reverse complement strand
CGGTAAGGAGGGGAAGGAGAAGCCCCAAGCGGGGCTGTGAGCACAGTATTATTTCTACGTCAATTATAGAGAGAAAAATTTTCGATTCAGAGTTTCTCCCATGTTTTACTCATCTACCACGACTTGATGGGAGTTTATTTTGGAAAAGAACACCCAGCCCACTCTGTGTTGTGGTTGCAGTTGGAAATTAATCTCTCTATTTACTCTCTTAGTGCATCTCTGTGACCAGAGATCTGCTCACTTCACAATAGGTAACATGGTTCAGGGCATTTATGTACACATCTTATTTATAGTTTCATCGCCACACTTCAAACCCAGTAAGAAACACCAATTTCTTACTAGTGTACGCTATTGGTCTTTCCTCTTCCTGTACGTTTTGGAACAATATTGTTCCCATGGCACACCCTGTTGCATCGGTTTGTAAGAAAAATGGCTCCTGAAATTTAGGCATATATAGAACGGGTTCCTTACAAAGTGAACTTTTAACCTCCTCAAAAGTTTTCACGGCTTGATCCAACCATCTTAATTGCCTGGGCTTACCCTTCGTCATATTGGTGAAGGGTGTCATGATTTTGGAAAAGTTTCTAACAAGTCTCCGATAATAGTTAGCAAAACCTAGGAAGTTAGCTGCCTCAGGGTCTTAGGTATTTTGTATCCCCTTTTTGCCTCTACTTTGTCCGCTAATGGCCATCACCTATTATACTCTCTAAGTCTATTTCTTCCTTCTCCTCTACACTCAGCCCTTGCCCTTGAAGCTTCACTCCCACCAAAACCTCTTCCACTTGCTGCATATAATCACAGGTACTCAGTTCTCCCATCGCCTTCGCTACAACTTCCTGTAAGTGGTGCCAACCTGTCCCCAAAAGCATCAGGCAGGGCAGAGACTTGGCTAATCCTACCACAATTTCTTCCATTCATTTTAACGCTGTCAGCTGTAATCTCCTTCTCTGATATGTGTATGAGGCTCCATGTATACAGACCATGTCTTTGGACATTCCCAACTCTCCCATAGGAGGCGAAATTAAATCCGATCTTAACATGGTTTGTGTACATCCTGAATCAACGATAGTGGGTACTATTGTATATCCCATTTTCACCTCTACTATGGGTTTGGCCTTGCACCATGGTCCTTTATGTTTCTCAAAACTGCAATCCATTTGCTCTTCGTGTGGGAAATCATAGACCTCTTCCCTCACGCCTTTCTTATTGCAGTATCTTGCTATGTGGCCTCTCTCTCCACATCTAAAACAAATCACTTCTTGTGAGTCCCAACTCTTCATTCCCTATTGTTCATTCTCCCCACTTCATTCCTCCAACCCTTACGGCAATTCTCTTGTCTCCCTAGTGACCCCACATTCCCCATAGTCTTCGGCTACTCTTAATGCCCCCTTTCCCTTTCTGTCTCTGTCTGCAAAGCTTCATCCCTCAGTCTAGCTGCAGATCCCCTCCCAATTCAACTTAACTCACAATCTTCGACTATCCCAGGATGCTGTGCAACCCTGGACTGTGCTCTGTTCTCCAGCAGAACAGGGCAGCCCCTCCCCCAGCTGTAGTATCCCCGGCAGCCCAGACCCCGGCGGATTCCCTTGACCCTGCCACCTCCTCTACTGGGGGAATGGGCCCGGTGTCCAAATCCTTTCTGTAGTAGAGGGCCCAAAAGTGAACACAGTACTCCAAGTGTGGCCTCACCAGTGCTGAATAGAGGGGAAGAATCACTTCCCTCAATCTGTTAGCAATGCTGCTACAAATGCAGCCCAGTGTGTTGTTAGCTTTCTTCAGAACAAGGGCACTCTATTAGCTCCTAATTCAGCTTATTGTCCATTGTAACCCCAGGGTCCTTTCCTGCAGAGTTTCTGCTTAGCCAGTCAACCCCCAGCCTGTACCAGTGCATGGAATTGCTCCTTCGTAAGTGCAGGACTTTGCACTTCTCCTTATTGAACCTCATGAGATTTCCTTTGGTCCAATCCTTCAATTTGTCAAGGTCTCTCTGAATCCTAGCTCTACCCTATCTACTTCCCCCCCCCAGCTTGATGTCATCTGCAAACTTGCTGAGGGGGCATTCCATCCCATCTTCAGGGTCATTAATAAAGATATTGAACAAAAATGATACCAGGACTGAACCCTGGGAGACTGCTTGATATCAGCTACCTACTAGACATAGAGCAATTATTCCCCTCTGAGCCTGACAATCCAGCCAGTTTTCTATCCACCTTACAATCCATTCATCCAGCCCATATTTCCTTAGCTTGCTTTTGAGAACGTTATGGAAGACTGTATCAAAAGCCTTGCTAAAGTGTCACGTCCACTGCTCTTCCTGCATCCACAGAGCCAGTCATCTAATCATAGAAGGCAGTGAGGTTGGTCAGGCATGACTTCCCCTTGATGAATCCATGCTGACTGTTCCTAATTACCTTCTTCTCCGAGTGCTTAGGAATGGATTCTTTGAGGACCTGCTGCATGATTTTTCCAGGGTTTGAGGCGAGGCTGACCAGTGTGTAGTTCCCTGGATCTTCCTTCTTCCCTTTTTAAAGCTGGGCACTATATGTGCCCTTTTCCAATCATCTAGGACCTCTCCCAACCACCATGGGGTTTTAGAGATAATCGCCTACAGCTCTGCAATCACATCAGCCAACTCCCTCAGCACTTTTGGGTGTATCACATCCAGCCATATGGATTTGTGCACATCAAACTTTTCTAAGTAGTCCCTAATCTGTTCTTTTGCTATTGTTGGCTGCACACCTCTCCAAACCATGCTGCTGGGTACAGTAGCCTGAGAGGTGACCTTGCCTGGGAAGACTGAGGTGAAAAAGGCATTGAGTACTTCAGCCCTTTCTACATCATCTTTCACTATGTTGTGTCCTGCATTCAGTAAGTGACCAACAATTTCCCTCATCGTCCTCTTCTTGGTGACATACTTGTAGAAACCCTTCTTACCCTTCATGTCCCTTGCTAGCTACAGCTCCAATTGTGCTTTGGCCTTTCATCCCTGCATGCCCAAGCAATACTCTTATACTCCTCCCTAGTTGTTTGTCCAAGCTGCTACTTCTTGTAAGCTTCCTATTTGTGTTTTACCTCACTGAAGAGTTCTCTGCTAAGCCACGCTGGTCTTCTACCATACTTGCTAGTCTTCCTGTACATTGGGATGGTTCATTCCTGCAAACTTAGTAAGATTTCTTTAAAGTATAACCAGCTCTCCTGGACTCCTTTCCCCTCTCAGATTGGCCTCCTAGGGGATCCTGCTCATCAGCTCCCTGAGGGAGTTCAAGTCTACTTTTCTGAAGTCCAGGGTCCTTACTCTTCTGCTCTCCTTCCTTTCCTCAGGATCCTGAACTCAATCATCTCGTGGTCAGTGATCCCCAAGCTGCCATCCACTACTACATTCTTCACCAATTCTTCCTGGTTTGTGAACAGTTCTCCAAAAAATACATTCTCCAAAAACTTCCTGGATTGCTTGTGCTCTATTGCCCTCCCAGCAGATGTCAGGGTGATTGAAGTCCCCCATGAGAACCAGGGCCCATGATCCAGAATCTTGAGCTAGCTGTTTGAAGAAAGCCTCATAAACTTCATCCCTCTGGTCTGGTGGTCTATAGCAGATCCCCACCACCATGTCACCCTTGTTGCTCTCCCCTCTGACCTGAACCCAGAGACTTTCAACAGGCCTATCTCCAGTTTCATAATAGAGCTCCAAGCAATCATACAGCTCTTTTACATAAAGCACAACTCCTCTTCTTTTCCCCTGCCTGTCTTTCCCCAACAGTTTACACCCATCCATGACAGTGCTCCAGTCATGTGAGCTATCCTACCAAATATCTGTTATTCCAATCACGTCATAGTTTTGGGACTGCAGTACGATGGCCAGAACCAAAGGGGTTAATGAGGAACTTATAGCAAAAAAAAGGATCTGCTTTTTGAAAGTATCTGGTAAAAGCACATAATAAATATTGGCTAAGACAAGGCGTACAAAACTGTTTCCCACAGACGCATCCTGTCTGTCAGAATCATAACTGTAACGTTATATTTAATTGTTCATACCAGTCATAAGACTAACGTAAGTTTCAAAAAGCAGAACTAAAAAATAAAACTGCAAACTTAGCTGATTTAATAAATTTTTGCTTAAAGGTCAGTAAGATTGACAAACCTAACCACAAGGTATAATTAATGCATTTAAAAAAAAATTCCAAGTGGGTTGAACTTAGGCGGGGAACAATGCTAATCTCAGACCCCAAAGTGATGTGGTGTAATTTGCTTATTAGGTAAACCCAAGCTTAGGCACTAACCTATTATAATAATTTTGAATACCTTTTAACCCCATAGGATAACAGCTGTAGGGTAAGATTGTGAGTGGCTCTAAAGCCAACAGATTAGCATAGGACAGGATATAAAGGAACATGCACATCAGGTGACCAGTAGGAAGGAGAGAACAAGATGGTCATTGCTGTTCTAAGCCTAGACCCCAGACTCCCAGTGTGAGTGAGGATCAGATCCTGACTGAGGGAACTTCCCCGGTGCTCCCTCCGACAGCATGGATTGGGGACGCCTGATTTCGCTGAATCAACTTGACATGTATCTGACACTGAGGGACTATCAATAAGTTGCTAAACAAGTGGGAACTCTTTGTCAATTTGTCTGTCTGTTTTTATTACTACTGTCAATTTTTAACTTTTATTGTTATGTTGTCTATTTATTAGCTTAACCTTTTTATTAACTGTTATACATGCAAACTATATTTTTTGCTGCTTAAACATATTTTTGTTGCTATAAGTAAAATTTATCTTTACTGTTATAAGTGAAAATTGTCTTTGCTCCGTTCCCAACTCCACCTCCTCGATCCTGAACCAAATAGCCCAGTGGCTGATAGAGTTGCAGCACTCAGTCAGCCTGCAACTAAATTGATACACTCACAGTGCCCAGCTGGCCTGTGACACTGCGGTAGGACTTCCAATTCCTCCTTCTCCTTTGTTAGGTTCCACCTGCTTCCCAACTCACCTCAGGACTTTGTTCTCCTTCCCCTGGTGAACCTAGTTTAAAGCTCTTCTCACTAGGTTAGAAAGCCTGTCTGTGAAGATGCTCCTCCCTCTCTTTGACAGGTGGATCTCATCTCTTCCTAGCAATTATTCTTCTTGGAATAACATGCTGTAGTCAAAGAAACCAAAACTCTGCTGGTGACACCACTTGCACAGCCATGCATTGCTCTGTAGGATGCGTCTGCTCTTGCCCAGGCCCTTTCCTTTGACTGGAAGGATTGAGGAGAACACCACCTGAGCCACTGTGCCCTTCACCTTTTGCACCCAAAGCCCTGTAGTCACTTTTTATCTGCTCAGGGTCACCCCTGGCAATATCATTGGTGCGCACAGGAATGAGTAGCATGGGGTTCCACCTTCCTGGAAATCCATGCCTTCTTCCTTCTCTAGCGCTGCCTCTGGCAGTCCTTCCTCTGTAGTCCTAGAGGTCTCCTTCAGCATCAATTCTAGGAAGCCCTCATGGTGGATACTTTGGAGATTTACCAGCCCCTCCTGTAGCTCTCTTGCCTGCTCCCTGAGGGACAGCACCAGGAGGCACCACTCACATCACAGGCACTCCCCTACCTGGCAGTCACTTGAAGGAACCTGCAAGCCACAGTCTCAACACCAGAACCTGGGTGGAAGCCTCAATGGTGAGCGGTCCTGCCTGGAAAGACACCTTACAAGTGCAAGCAGAGGAAGAGCTGGCAGTGGCTCTGGCATTGTGACATCCTTCAGCCAATTCTCTGGGACTCTTAATCCACCCCCTCCGTCTTCCTGCCTCTTTCCAAGCAGACCTTCCCTAGCAAACTCCCCCTTGGTCCCAAAAGGTTCCCTTTGCCCTGCTTCCACTCACCAAGCTTACAGTGAAGGAAGATGAGAGAGTTTCCAGGCAAACTCCCTAGTGGAATCTACTTAGGCAAGGGGCTTAAATATTGGTCTAACTGATGAGTTTTGGCTACTTAAAATAAATGTATGTAGGTTAGCTACTCTTAATTAAAAGAAGAGCTTACCTTAAGGGCTCCCCTGTAAAGAGCAGGGGCGGCAAACTGACTTATGAACTCCAGCAAGCTGACCTGTTTGCTCACTCAGGGCCAAGGGTGCAGCATTTGGATAATCTCAGCCTGGGCCCATGTAGTCCCCTGACTCCAAGACCCTGGAAGGGCTCCATTTGGTTTTCATCCCTCTATGACATGGAGTACCCCCAAGCAACGCACCTCTGGTCCTTGTATCACCCGTTAGCCACACCCAAACCTCTGGTCTTCTGAATTTCCAGCTCCCAGTCCTCCGTCCAATGGCTCCCTCCAGCTTCCCCAGATGTCTGGGCTGACTGGGTCCCCTGCCTTATCAGCCTGGGCTTTCTGGAATTCTTCCCTCCCTACAGATCAGGGCCAGACTGTCCCTCTAGCTCTGCAGCTAGGCTTTAAGTATACTGGGCTCCACCCCTTTCCAGTCACCTGTCCTCTGACTGATTGAGAGGGTTCTGCTCAGCCCATTACTTATCCTGCTCTGGTCTACTGCAGTCTGCCTAGTTGTCTTGTTCTTCTTTGCTCCCTATCTGCTTACAAGACTACCTCTATGGCTTATTGCAGTGCATCTTGTCTCAGGTAGCTGGCTGCAGCTCTGTAACTCTTTTCTGTATCTTCCCTGGTACAGCTGCCTAGATCACATTGCTGCCCTCTAATATTGCCCTCCTAGTCTGTAGGTAGCAGGGGTTAGGGGACCTTGCTATAGAGAATAAACAAGATGAGGTGGAAACTACAGCCTGTGAAAACAACTATGATCTGATTGGTATCCCAGGACACATCTACATGACACCATATGGTGATGTTGCTACGGTGTTGTGCTTTAGTCCTTCCTTTTGGAGGGCATAGCCCCCACTCCCAGCACCTTCCATCACCGGCTCGGAGTGCAGTGCGACGCAGCCTCAGCCCCACCTGCCCCATGCAGATCCAAAGGCACGTGCCTCCCCCATGCCCTCCTGGACTGGTAGCGAGAGCAGTAGTGAAAGCCACTGGATGAGCTGCTCCTGGACCAGTGGTGCGCAGCGGCAGGAGCCGTCCCTCACTCTCCCCACCCCAGTCAGGCAGCTTTTGCCCCATCCCCTGTCCCGGCCCCAGCCCCAATTCCTCCCTTGCTGTGGGGGCATTGATCTGCCCCCTTCCCTCCTCCTCACAACAGACTTACCAACTGGAGGCAGCTGTGTCAAGTATGGCAAAGGAACCAATCCCCCTTTTATAACATTGCTCCTGTTGGAAAATTGGTTCCAACTTACAACGTTTTGACTTATGACGTAGTTTTCAGGAACCAATTGCATTGCAAGTCTGAGAACTGCCTGTATTTCCTACAGCACTATGCAAATAGAGCTTGTGGAAAGAGAAGCATCTGTGTTATCTGGTAAGAGCTAGAAAGCACAGAAGATAGGTCTGCAGGAAGTTTCTCAATTGATTAGAAATCTCCCAATATGGTAGCAAATATGTAAAATGAGTCTTGGAGCAGGGCTGGCAATTTAGCATTTGACACAGGCTTTAATCAAGTTTACAGTTAAAATCATTAGAATGAACCCCTGTGCCAAAGCGCACTCTTGCTTATGCCCAAGTAAATTGGGTCTAATTCTGGAGACATTAGTAGAGTTACATCAGTGTAATCCTAAAGTAAATGAGATTAGGATTGGGTCACTAAACATCAGAGGAATGCATTGTTTCACTGGGAAGTATTCATGGTTGCTATCAAGTGGGTCTTTAATTACAACAGACTGTTATATATCTGGTTTAGGCCAATGTGCAGGTTGGGACTGAATGGAAGCCCTTCTATCTAGTTATAACTAGAAACACTAAAGTCATACCCCTAGGCCAGGAGTTTTCAACCTTTTTTAAGGAGTGTATCCCCACTTCTAGGTACACTCCTGGTGGAGGGGGGGGTGGCGGCAGCAGCAGCCAGACGCAGAGTGGGGGTTGCACGCAGCTGCAGCAGCGTGGAGCGGTGGACGGCAGCCACGATCGCCACATGCAAACTCCCCCCTGCCACATCCGGCTGGCTGGGCAGCCTGCAAAGGGGAGCTGTTGCCCTCCCCCCGCCTCCCCTCCCAGCCCTGCTCCTGAGAACCAGCAGCGCAGGGTGGTGGGTGGCGGTACTCCACCCCCGCCCACCCGTGCGTACCCCCTAGCTCTTTTCCAAGTACCCCCCGGGGTACACATACCGCTGGTTGACAACCCCTGCCCTAAGCATTGGGCTGCATGGCCAAGCCTGAGCAGGTGGTAACTTAGTGAATAAAACTGTGGGATCATTGGACAAGCTGTGGAGGGAAGAGGCAAAAGCCACAACAAGGAAGCAGGAAGCAAGAGAAGTAGCAGATGGTATGGTTCTGTGAGGAAGCAAAGACAGGGTTCTTTGGGTACAAAACACTTGAGGGGTTCTGAACAAACAAAATGCCTACTGGTGTTTGTTTCTGTTGCACTATAAGAAATAAGACTATATTCTTTATAAACATCATTTCTTCCTTCAAATGTAACCAACCCTACACAGCCCTGAATATTGGTTTACTGCTCAGGCTACTGTTATGTCCCTCAGCATGGCCTTTACCATTTGCCATTCTCAATAGCATATGCAGTACCTAAACAGAGTAAATTGTCTGGCCTATGCAGCAGAGAGTTTCTTCAAGGAGCCACGTGCTTTAAAGTCCACCTGAGCACCTGCTATTGCAGGAAGTGGAGGAAGACAGCAGTCTTCCCCACACCCTTTTATTTTTATTCAAGAGCAACACATTAAGAAACAAATGCCGCATGACTCCTGGTGGATGTCCCCAGGATCTGGTTATATGAAGGGGATGGAATTTGTGTACTTCAACAGATTTTATTGAATTTTCCCATTGTGTTTGACCTTACAAAATAAAAATAACAAGGTCACAGTCGCATCCTAGTTTTATTACAACTGACCTGCAGGCAAAAGAATAGAACTATTACATAAACACTCTGATTCCATGTATAATATCTTAAATAGAAGAAGTCAAACTAGAATATAGGATAAAATATTCTGAAGCTCTTTGAAGCAGTTATGTTACTGAGCTTCATTTTACAGACAATAAGGCAACATCCCTGCACATCAGCTTTTTGATAATTTTTATACATTTTTCTATGGTACAAGAAAAAAAATAACCAGAGCTCACAATGTACAGTTCTTATACTATTTTCACAGCTTCTGAACACTATACACCTTTTTAATAAAGATACATTGTAATAAATGCTGCACCCTTAATAGTTTATAATAATCTATGATTAATACACTAGATCTGCTTTTCTGTATAGCCATCTACACCACAGCACATTCTGAACCTGGCTTTGACATCAGGAACTCAAAGCTTCTAATTTCCATTTCCCACCAACAGAATGGAAACTCAATTATACTGCTGAAGACAATAGAATGGGGCCAGGGTGCAGGAACAGCACAACTTAAATCAGGTGTGAATGAGGGGAATAGGAAGGCAACAGCTGTTTGCAGAAGAAGGCTTTGGATATAATGAATCACCAGGTCAACAGCTGTAAATGTCCAGGTCTGAGGGACCGAGGAAGAATTACTGCATTAGTCACATTTTGTCATGAACATGATGCCAGGGTGGCAGCATCAGATGATTCAGCACATATTGTTCTCTAGGTGTTTTGAATAGATAATACTTTCAAATTATCTTAATAACTGCAACTGTAGGAATCAAATTCATTAGTTAAGAGAATCTGACTTTGTCCTTGCTGGCCTAGACAGACAAAGCTTTTACGCCCCATGAAGGTCTGGCTACAAATGACAAAAACAGGGTTTTCTGGGATACAATACATTGTAGGCCAAAGCCCATGGGGTCCTAAGAACACTAATTTCCTATCACTTTTGGTGTCAGTTGAGAGAACTTGGTGCCTGATAGGATCAGGCCTAGCATGTTTGGCTGTGAATGCTCTGTAGCGTCAAATGGCAAAGTAGGAACAAAGTGAGTACCT
Source organism: Alligator sinensis (assembly GCF_000455745.1). Taxonomy (NCBI): domain Eukaryota; kingdom Metazoa; phylum Chordata; order Crocodylia; family Alligatoridae; genus Alligator; species Alligator sinensis. Next base: position 363,504 of record NW_005843102.1, on the reverse strand, counting down.
CAAGCCTACACACAAGTAGAGCACTGTAGAATCTGGAAAAGTGCCATGAGCATATAGCAACAGCATAGAGCCCCTGTTTGACCACCAGGTTTGCTTCACCCCTTCTCAGCTCAGATGTTATAATATAGTGTAGGCCCTTGCACCATACCCAGTGCTCTCTGTATTGTCACAGCCTTTGTGTTTGGTAGAAATTGTGGGAAACTTTCTACACAATGTAATTAGTGCAGCAGCATTTCCCTTTCCACTGGGTTTCTAACCCGCTGGGTTTTGTGTTCTAAATTTTTCAGAATTATCTCTGAAAATGGAACATTCAGTTTCTGACAAAGCCCCAGCTACTTACTATGAGACTAAGCCAACCAAGTAAACACTACCAAATGGAAACCAGAAATCACTTTGCAGGTCCCCACAAACTCCAGTTTGTCAGTCTTTGGAAGATATCTAAAAATAGATTATTTTAAAAAAAGCTAAATGTTTCACTGAAAAACTATGTTTGAACAAGTCCAAATTAATGGTATCTGATCAGCTCTAAAGTTCATGTCAGCCAGAAGAGTACATCTTGAATGGTTTTTCTAGGACAAGCTAAAGGTCAGTCAGAAACCACAGATACTTTCTAATGTCCTGGGTACCCAGACTACCATCATGCACCAGAACAATTCAAGTGCAATATGGACCATGATACAACAATCAGGACTGTTCAAGGATCACAAAATAGGCTGCAATTACATACAAAAAATGAAATATTAGACAAACAAATGAGAACATCCTATGTGCAGCAATGAAATTTACCACAATGAGATAGATCCAAGGTAAGGGGTAGGAGGCAGAGGATCCCACCATCCTCATCAGGGGGGATAGAATCAAACACACTGAGATTTGGTCTAGTCTGATCACAGGCAGTGCTGCTAGGCCAGAATTGGTTGTCCATAAGAAAGTAGAGATACTGAACTTTGGATAAAAGGGGTTATGAATGTTTTTCAGTCGATAAACATTGACTGAAAAATTGTGAGTGATTCAACTGTGTCTTATCAAAAACAGCTGTAGATTTTGCACACTGCACTTATGGAAGTAAAAGCAAAGCCATTGTGCAGCTATAAATCAGGTCACAAGCAGACTAAATTCAATTGAGTAGTTTAATAATTCTTCAAGTCAAGGTTTTATCTTATCATGTAACAATTTACAGGACACCTAGTTATAATGAAGAGTGGATGGCTTGGTAAAGGAGAGAAGAATACATTATGTCCCATCTTTGAATATTTTAATGTTAGCCTCTTTCAATGCAACATATTTTTGGTAAAGACATATTCACTATATTTAACATGATCTCTCTTTAAACAGGAAGTTCAGCTGAACACACTGTCCCCAGAAAATACACTGTGACTGTAAAGCAACAGAATTTCATAGCAGTAAATCTATTGCACTTTGTGAAGAATAAAATCCTCCTTTGCCTTTTAACTCCAGAAGGCAAAGCATCGCGTTGGTTATGCAAGTTCTTCTCTCTCCAAGCAAAGTCTCTATGTTCAGACAGACAATGCCTAACTTGTGTTTGTTTTTATTATTACTTAAACAATAATTGGAAGAGTTTGAGAGAAAAATCTTTCCAGTAGCTGCTGAGAAGCCTCTGAGTTTCGAGTCTAGAAAGGAATTTTAGGTGCTATCCAATCACGGTCAACAAATAAATGTACTTATTTCCACATTTCATGAATATGTCCACAAAAGAGCAAGATGAGGTCTCTCTTTGACCAACACTAACACTGTGTGATCAGGTATTACAGGGATGCACTTTATATGTGACAATAATATACAGACATGATGGAAATAACACCAATATTATTGCACATGGTGTCTGGGCGAGCATTAAAAACACTGCAATATGTGATGAAAATTCTTTACAGCTTGTTTCCTCTCAGCCCTTTTTCTAGAGTTTGATGTAGCAGCAATATCAATCGACATACATTGGAGAGCTGGGAGTTGTGGGCATTTGATCCAGGATTTTACAAACATAGCATGCAACATCCACTGTACGCTCTTCATACATCAGAATGAAGGGATGTTTCTGCAAGCCAGAAAGGAAACAAGGTTAACTTACATTTTTATGCTACTGAGAGCTTGCCAATAAACATGGCCAAAGCATATGTCACATGCATGCTCAGCACCACATTAAGGTGGCTAAAATGCCTTGTTTTGGGGAGCTGGAATGTGCAGAGTGGAAGCAAATGAGTGGGACACATTTTGCTGTTTTGTCTAGGCAAAACCAACTGACAGACAACAACTTCCTCTGGGTCTCCCAAAGAACATGCTCATGTTTGCACTTTAGTGCCCAATACCTGGGCAGAGTGCTGAATGCACTGTGGGGATTTAATAAGTGGCAAAGTTTGCCAGCCAACTGACCTAGCTTGCTGAGTGCAGTGGTTTGGGAGGAGCGAAGGCAAAGAGGGGTAACGATGACACATTTCTGTCCATGCCTCTGCATCGACTTATGAGTTTGGTTAGCTGATGTGCTGTCATGTAACAATTCTGTGTGTTTTAATATGACAAACCTGAAAGGGGAGCTTTTCTGCCTCTAATGCTCCTGTATGTGTTTCATGCTTAGAGAAGCTGTTTGGCTTGATTAATCTCTGGGGTTCTTACACTGAGGGGAAATCTATGTGATTTTTACTGAACAGAAGTTCCGGACACTCCAGCTCTTTTATGAATCGACCTGCTGAGCTCAGCTTTTCTAAGCACCATTTTAACTTGCACCTTAATATTTGTTTGCCAATTAATAATTCAGGTCCTGACTCAGCAAGGCTATAAACACAAGCCTTCTCTGACATGTGCCCCATCCCTCAAACTTTAACTATAACTGGTAAAGCTAGGCATGTGCTAAAAATACCTGGCTGAATCACACCTTTCAGTCCCTTCAAGCTTGCTCCAGAAGTGTCAGGGATGGAGGGAGTCATTGCCACAGAAGGTTATGTCCTGGATGGAGATGGAACCTGGAAGCCATCTTGTGTTCCCAGGTAAAAGGAGGAAATCCCTGCCACTGCTAGGGGAGTTGTGAGCTTGTATTGCACAGCTTCTCAAAAGCTGCTGTGAAAACTGAAGTCGCCAGTTATGGAATGTTAATTCCATCCAGGGGCAGTGATGGCTCAAAGGATGTATTGCCCAGTGAAGCACACACTGCATTGGCCACTTGAGAAAACAGGACTTTCAAACCCAGATCTGCAGCTTTAATTCCATTGTGTCCAATATCACACAATTACAATTGCTGCAGCGTGTTCCCCCCCATCCAACCCACCTCTGGTGCCCAACCATGCTCCATACTCACCAGAAGCTCTTTATACTTTGGCCTTTTAGACTCGTCCTTTGTAAGGCTAAAGAAATCAGAAAGATAATTAGGAAAAGGCAGATATGTAAAAAGTGTTCCAAAGAAATTAAATGTTAGCTTTGTATGGGACAAGAAACAGAAAATCACTGTAGCGGAGCTAGGGCCCAGGGTCTGCCAAGCTGTACTGGTGGTCCCATTCACAACCCAACTCTCATTTGGAGTCCAGGAATTTGGCTCCTGGGGAAAAAGACAGGATATTTTCATGATCTGTAGTGCTGCATGAATCTTCCTTCCTTTGCAATGTGGGTGAAGTGTGTTGGGATTGGGATAACTCCCAGGATTGCTGTTTGCTGGAGAAGGAAGATTTTGCTTCCTAATTTGTGCAGCACATGTTGATGTGTCCTAGGGCTCAGATCCAGGGACCTGTGTCCCTGAACAGTTGTACCTATCAGATTCTCAGGCCTGAAGTTACTATTCTGTTCTATGGTTCATTTTTCTTGGGTTAGAGGAAAAAAAGTGGAGGGAAGGAGGTACGGAGAAGGAAGTATGCAAGTGGATGCTGTCAGGTGGGCTTTGCTCATGGTTATTTTACAAACGGGGAGAGGGGGACTGATGCACTTTAGAGCACAACCATTCTTCCAATCCAGCTGGAAACAGAAGGAAATAGTGATACAGCCTCCCTGGGCTTCTTATACAAGCTGTAAAGCTTGAATGGCTCAAATCACCCTTACGTGCTCTCTCTAGCCCTGGTTAATGTGGATTGACTCACCTCCATGCATCTTCCCTTTACATCCCTCCCCCGCCAACAGTCTGATACAAAGCAGTCCCAGCTGGATAAAAAGGCAGATGGGCACAAAACCCATCATTTTTGGGGAGCTGGTTGTTCAGACTCTCATGGCACCAGCCAAATTACATATATGCCAAGAGGGCTTGAAAGAATCCTGGGGAAAAGGGACTATACATAGCAATAGCACTTGAACACATGCCCTGCCACAGAAAGGGTTAATGAGGTCAAGGGAGCTACATACAAAAAAAGAGTACAGTACTTAGGAGGGGTAGGAAGCAAGTGGGAGCAAAAGAGACCCTACGACCAAAGATGCACACTGTCCAGCAGCACATGAGCTGAAGGCCAACAGACTGATGTCTAGGGAAAGTGAACAAGTGTATCTCAATAAAACCCCTTCAATAACCAAACTGCTTGGAACCGGCAGGTGGCAGCAAAATCCCCAGGAAAGCAAAGCAGAGCATCTGCCATAGCAGAATGAGGGAGGATGTGTGCTAGGAAGTGTGGCTACAACACTGCCATGAACGGGGAATAGAGACAGCTCTGAGAATGAGGAGAGGGTAGAAAACCTCATCAAGGATACCCTGTAGTGCTGTGTGACGCTTTGGTAGCTGATTTGATTTGGAGGAGATTTGGCAGTGACTCGGCGGCTGAATCACCAAATCCAAATTGAATCAGGAGACCCATGAAAATGTCCGAATCGAATCGGAAGCTTCTGAATCGATTCGGAGAGGTTCGGCCATAGACTATACAGGCAGTCTTGGACAACACTGGACACAGCTGCCTCCAGCTGGTAAGTCTGTTGTGGTGGGCGGAGGAGGGAGGGAAGGGGCAGATCAACGCCCCCACAGCGAGGGAGGGATTGGGGCTTGGACAACCTGCCCAGCGGGGGCGGGGGAGCACGAGATTTGGAGAGGGGGGCTCCTGCCACTGCATGCTACTGGTCCAGGAGCTGCTCTTCTGGTGGCTCCTCTGGTGGCTCCAACTGCTGGCCCAGGAGGGCATGGGAGCACGCGTGTGCCCCCGGATCTGCGTGGGGTGGGCTGGACCAGGCTGTGCTCCAGGTTAGCCCCAGCCACCTGCTGCTGGGCTGTGCTCCACAGGGCAGGCAGAGACAGGGTTGCGCTCTGGGCAGCAAGCCCCTGCTGCTGGGCTGCACTCTGCAGGGTAGGCAAAGCCAGGGCTGTGGTCCAGGAGGCTAGCCCCAGTCACCTGCTGCCGGGCTGCACTCCAGGGGACAGGTAGAGTCAGGGCTGTGCTCTGGGCAGCTAGCCCCAGCCGCAGCTAGGAGCACAGCCCTAGCTCTACCCAACCGGCAGAACACAGCCCAGCAGCAGGGGCTTGCAAACCAGAGCGCAGCCCTGGCTCCACCCACCCTGCAGAGCGCAGCCCAGCAGCAGGGGCTTGCTACCCAGAGTGCACCCCTGGCTCCCCCCACCCCGTGGAGCGCAGCTCGGCCCAGTATAGCCTAAGGCCAAATCTCTGGAATTGGTGCTGAATCTCCGAATCCAAATTGGGACAGTGATTTGAATCACTGAATCAAATCACTGTCCCCCTGCATCGGCTGAATCCAAATCCAATACTTGCTGCTTCACACAGGCCTAATACCCTGCATATGTCTTCCTGTGTAGTGAGTTAAAGGATTGCCAATAACTCAATGTACTTCACACGCATTAAAAGCTAGTGTGGACCCCACAGCTATAAATACAGCATTAAAGATGGTATATCCTTATGTTAAAGCTCCTGCTGAGGACAGTGTGTCCTAGCTGCTCAGGGAAAGGACTCTTTTGGGTCCTGGATTAGGTTAGACTATGAATTGTGGAGACCCTAGCAGAGCTCAAGCTGAACCATCTAGATCAGTAACCACAAGCATCAGAGCTTGGCAAATAAATGCTTTAAGGACAAGGTAGGCAGGTATGGCCAGGAACTGAAATCGCTCAGTACCTTTCCTCTCACAAAGCTATGCTTCTCTGGCTCTTTTCTAATTCTCCCATGCATGTGTGTCCCTGCAGCTTGCAGATTGTAACCACGACTAGAGAAAGAGAGGAGGAAGTGCAGAGGGTTGTTCAGGTGGGAGAGAACTTTGGGTACACATGGCATCCAGGTGTGAGGGTAGTCTATCAGGCACAGTCTGGGAGGGACTGCTTTCACTGCATGATATACTTACACATATCTTTCTCCCGATTACAGCAAAAGGAGGGAAACTGCACAGCAGGGTGGGGTTTTAAGGTTTTATGGCCTTTCTAAGTAAGATACATGAAATAATGTTGGTACCCAGGTTGATATTTCTTGACTTCCAATTGAAGCTTTTAAGGTAATAAAAATATAATAATGTACCATATCTAATTACTTCTCACCTTAGCTTGAATTCCAGGCACAAAACATGAATTTCATTCAGTGAGATGGGCATTGCGCTGAGAGAGTAGGGACCCTACATTCTCAGCTCTGCTCCTACCTCCACTGCTATCCAGATCAGAAGTATAACTAATAGGGATAACCAGGGCAGCAGCCCTGAGTGCTGCCTTTGTTGGGAGGGGTCTGATCACACCACCATAGTTGGCAGCAGCCAGTGATGACCCATGCATTGCGACTGGCCTGGTACATCTCTCATCCAGACATTTTATCTAGTGACTATTTCATGAAAAGAAAAGAAACACCACTAGGAGTAGACCTCCCCTTCCAGGGAAGTACTTAGTTGACTAAGTAACTGAGTCAGGTTCCCTCTGGCCTGCTCTTCTCCTGCCCCTGCATTTCTTCCCCTTTTGGTTGCCCAGTGAGCTAGCTGCAATAGAAAGAGAAAAAGGTACTTCTGACCCTGCCTAGCCCTTGGTCTGGTGGTTGAGGCATTAGACTAATAAGTATCAAACATGAGTTCAAACCCTCTTGGTCCTGGGCAAGTGTCCTAACCACTCAGCTATTAGATTAAAAGGAGGGAAGAACCTCTTGACCACACTTTCAGGGATATGCATGCAATTAGGCATCTATCTGAGCCAAAAAAGACTGCTACAGTGCATACGCACCACAGTGCATATGCTATAAGTAGCACTTAGATGCCTTTAAGAGAAAAAGGGTTTAAACCATACTCTACTCAAAAGAAAAAAACCAAATATTTCAAATGTCTTATTTTTTATAGTGAAAAGTTATGGTATGAGGAAAATCAGTGAAACTAGAAGAGAACTAAATAACACGGAAGAAGAAATCAGTTGCTCTATGTCCCTTTGGTACACTGTCATGGATCTTGACTAGAGCTGGTTGAAATTTTCACATTTTCATTATGTGGAATTTTTTTTTTGTGGAATTCTGGGGAAAAAAGCATTCCT
>NW_005843102.1:350949-356024 GCF_000455745.1 Alligator sinensis | reverse complement strand
CTGAACCTCAGCTCTGCTCCCTGCTCTGTGGCAGGAAGTCTGCTCCCTGCTCTGTGGCATTTCCAGCCAGAGTCATCAGGACTCGAAGGATTTCTGCTGCAGAGTTGGGAGTCAAGTCCTGTCTAATGAGGGTATCTCTCAGTTCCTGAGGCTTGATATGGAAACTGGAAGCCCTGAAGGCTGTGATATGTGACATTTCACCAGGTGGGGCTGCCCTGCAGCTGCAAATTCTGGAAGCTTTGACTCTCCAGTAGACAACTAGGTGAGCTCACAGGAAACAGTAGTGCTGATGGAAATCTTCTGATGTTCTATTACATCTGACAAAACTATATTTCTATAAACTATTTCAGGTTCAATGAGCTACAATTTGCTGAAGAAAAACTGCTTTTTAGAGAATTCCCAGCCAGTTCTAATCCTGATCCCACCCTGCATACCGACTGATTGCTTTGGAGCCCAATGGCTGTCAGACAGACAGACTGATCACCAAAAGGCCTGGACCCAACCCTGCCAGATGGGCAGGCTGATCTTTGTAATGCAGAAAGACTACAAAGGATCTCAACTCCCACTGTGAATAAAGATTGACTCCCACCTGCCCATCAATACCGCCTGCAGAAAAACAGATGCTCCTGGGCCCTGCCTTAACCATGCAGACAGATATGCTATTTACCTGGGCCCCTGACCCAAGTCATGCAGACTTACTGCCATGGGTAATATCCTGCCTTCCCTAAATAAAAACTATTATGAATCTTCTCCCTATTGCTTCCTAAAAAGAAAGTCCCATAGGCCTACCTTCCACCCTTCTGCCTGGATATAGATTGTCATGGATCATTCTTTGGTTTTCCAAAGACAGAATGCAAGGGGAATTTACTGTAATATTGCAGGCCTAAAACACTCCATGTACATAAAATTGATTTGGAAAGATTAGGCATGTAACTCTTGCTAGCTCTATAATATTAACATAGCTAGCCAACTGCAAATGTTTCAAGTAGGAAACACTTACCACAAGTTGACAAAGTTGATGAAACTTGGGGAGAATTCCCTTTCCTCTGAGTTACTCAGCTGTGGTGGGTCTCCTTTTACTACTTGTGTCAGCTGATCAAATACACTATTCCATTTGGGATATGGGAATCGCCCTGTGGCCAACTCATACTGGAAAGAGACAGCAACAATGCCAGATGGGTAAGAATAAGTAATACAAAGGATTTGTTTAATCAGGAAAGGACAATTTATGCATCATTCTTGAAAACGTACAAAGCAAGGGTGAGTTAATTCTTCAGCTCCTTACTCCCTTCCACAAACCTGTTTTTAGACCCAAATCCTATTTCATGTTTGCATACCTATGTGATGTTTAATTAGTTGCATAAGTGCAACTTTTGGTACTTACACAGATTTTAGATTCTGTTTCCCTCTGTGACAGCATAGTATCATCCAGGTACCTGAGCAACAGCCCAAAACAAAACAGAGGAGAAAGGGGAGATCCTCCTGTATTTTAATCCATGAGTCTACTGGTTAAGGCATTTGCTAAGAATAATACTATCAGGATTTAAAACCCCCTAACCCAGAGGGAATTTAAACCAGAACCTCCCACTTAACAGCTAAATACTCTAGTCATCAGGCCAAGGGCTGGTCACTGCTCACAGCACCCTCCCTGTGAAGCTGGTTCACTCAGCAGCCAAAAGGGAAACTATGTGGGGCCAGGAGAAGTGAAAGCCAGAGGAAACGTGACTTAGTAAAGTGGACATTATCCTGGAAGGTGGGGGTGGGACTCTGGCTTCTATCCCCAGTGACTTCTGCAGCTTGCCTTTAATATTTGCTGGATAAAATGAGTAAAAAGCAGTGGGATGGCTTTTGCTCCACTGGAAGTGGAGGCTAGAGCCAGAGCCAGAGCTCTGGGAGTAATGCTTGTATCCAGGCAATCCTATTCTACCACTGTGCGGCTATAGTGGAGTCTTCTGAGCATGCTCACAGGGGAAGTCCAGGGCAAGTAGAGCTAGGGAAGTGGGAACAGAGTTTAAAATCTGTGTAAGTGCTGAAAATGACACTTATGTGGCTACGTAAGTAAGGTGCATGCATGCACTGAGGCCCATAAAGGTGAAATAAGATTCCCCCCCTTAGTGTCCTAGAGTCCCTGTGCAACACTGATATTTTCCTTTGGGAGAATGAAGGAATGAACATTTCAAACATTGAGGGGAAGACAGCATGTTAGCAGTAGCTCCTTATATAGACACTTCCAAATTTTTTTCTATTTGCTTTTAACTATTCACTCCTCAACTCCCCAGCCTAAGAATAAAAGAGTTTTCCAAAGATATCAGTGCAGGCATGTAGCAGTGCCAAAGTTAGAAAGGGACCAGTGTCTAGGATTTGTTGCAGGATTTGTTAAAGTCCGCCTGAAGCTGGGACTGTGAATATGTTATTCATGCAGCCCTGGTGCCATGGCTCCCTAGTATATCATACTCAGCATTCTCTACACCTGAATTTTTAAAGAGAAAAGTCCTTCAAAATCCATACTCTTTCTGCTGATCATTTTAGGCTGCAAGACATTACTTTTGATCCACAGATCTACATTATAAGGAACTGAATTCTTTAGCCTTCTGTAGGTGTCTATTTACATCTTGGTGTGTAAATGGGCTCTAAAGCTCCCACTCACAGCAAAGGGGGTTGAATTTTGCTATAATGCATTCACTTTGGAAACATGGCCTACTCTATTACCTTGTAAAGTGAAGCCCTATGATACCTGATAGGAAGCCTTGTTTCACAGAACATCATAAAACCACTCACATACCAATGTAATTCCCAAACTCCAGACATCTGAGCGAACATCGTAGCCTTGCCTTGATGCACTGGGGTCTATCCTTTCAGGCTGAAACAGGAAGAGGAAGCATAGTCAAACAATATCCAGCAAAAGGAGTAGGAAAAACACTTCTGCAAATATCTTTATGTTTGCTAGTACCCATGGGGAGTGGGCTAAAGCATCCCTAGAGGTAGTCTTTATGAGAGATGTCCAAGCACCCTGAGAGCTAGGCTCCAAGTTGACATGGAAACCAAATTTTTAATGGGGTTTGGTCCTTTCTTGCTGTTAAAGGTTATTATTAATTTTCTATTTTTTTCTACGTCAAAAATCTTGTGTTGCTACTCATTTTCTATTTTGTTTTTCTGTCAGAAATCTTGTGTATACAAAGTCTTGCCTTCTCTATTTTTCAAGAACTCCTTAGAGAAATAGAGAACCAGAAGGAGAATGTTCTTATCCCTCAGCAGTGCAGGGGAGTGGGGGAAAGGAAGGGAATCCCCAGCACAGCCCCTCTCTGCCAACTGTTGAGTATTTAGAGTGAAATGGATATTTTCAGAAAAAAAACAACAAATGAAGGGTTTTAAATAAAGTTCTTCTCTCTCAGTTACTCAAGCCTCATTTCCCAGACAACTGTCAGATCACAATGCAATTAGTCCTCCATTCACCCAAAAAAGTCTTCCAAAAAAAAAACCCAGAGTACAGATGGGACCAGACTTATTCATGAGCAGAATCACACATCCAGAGAAAGGAAATACATACAAACCTGCTACTGATCTTTGCATATCACCTTAATGAAAAACCCCTGGCTGTGATTTTTAATATATAATTTTATTGAGTTATTTGAAAGAAAGAGCCCTTACCTAGATTCCACCACAAGCAAAAGACTGGGAATCATTTCCACCTGAACAGTGATAGGTCTGACTTACATATTTATTATTTACAAATTGAAACATCAGAGAAACTAGATCAAAGAATCTGTCAGCAAAAGGAAGACAAGGTATAGATCTCAGGATACAGAAGTGGGAGCAGACCTAAAAGGTATCACTGTATAGTCAAGGCATGTCTAGATACCAAGGGCTTGTTCTAAAGCTACTGTGGTTGTTATGAAACTTCCTGTTAGCTTCAAAGAACCTAAACAAAGAAGCACTCAAATTTGAGCCATGTTTGGAAATACAGGCTTTGATCCACCTGTGTCCAAGTTTCCCTTGCTGCAAAATGAAGAAAAAAAATCAGTCATAATTTTTTTGTGAAGATTCATTGCGTAATATGCTCAAAATGAAGTTATTTGAAATAACTATTTTTAATCTCTACTTTGCACACCTAAGCATTAGTTTCTTTCTCTAGAATAACAAACTATAGGAACTGTTTTGTTTCTCCTTATTTGTTTAGATGCTCTTGAAGATATTGGGTCTCCAAGAGATTTACAGACTGAAGGTGCTCTGAAGCAGCCCAGTGAAACTGGGACACATCCTGGCATGCTGACCCATTCATTTGGTGATATTTGTTTATCGTAGAATCATAGAACTAGGGTCAGAAGGGACCTTGTAGATCTTCAAGTCCGACCCCCTGCCTGGGCAGGAAGAAAACTGGGCTCAAGTGACCACAGCCAGGTAGGCATCGAGCCGCTTCTTAAAGACCCCAGGGTAGGAGCCAGCACCACTTCCCTTGGAAGTTGGTTCCAGATCCTAGCTGCCCTAACTGTGAAGTAGTTCTTACGGATGTCTAATCTAAACCTACTCTCCAACAACTTGTGGCTGTTATTCCTTGTTATCCTGGGGGGCGCTAGGGGAAACAAGGTCTCCCCCAAACCCTTCTGGTCCCCCCCTAGTGAGTTTATAGACGGTCACAAGGTCCCCCCTCAGCCTTCTCTTGTGAAGGCTGAACAGGTTCAGGTCCCATAGCCTCTCATTGTAGGGTCTGCCCTGCTGTCCCCGGATCATGCGGGTGGCCCTCCTCTGGACCCTCTCAACGTTGTCCACATCCCTCTTGAAGTGGGGTGCCCAGAACTGGACACAGTACTCCAGCTGTGGCCTGACCAGTGTTGCATAGAGGGGAAGGATCACCTCCTTGGCCCTACTTGAGATGCACCTGTGGATGCATGATAAGGTCCGGTTAGCACTGCCAACCATAACCTTGCACTGTTGGCCCATGTTCATTTTGGAGTCAAAAATGACTCCAAGATCCCTTTATGCCTCCATGCTCTCAAGAAGGCAGCTTCCCATCTTATAAGTGTGCTGCTGGTTACTACTGCCCAAGTGCAGCACCCTGCACTTGTCTGTATTGAAAC
>NW_005843102.1:342102-350006 GCF_000455745.1 Alligator sinensis | reverse complement strand
CTTCCACTGGGTGTACGCCGCCTTTTTGGCAACCAGGCACTCCTGGACGTCCTTGGTGAGCCAGGGGGGCTTTTGGGCACTCTTGCCCCCCCTTGCTTCTTGTTGGGATCGTCACCCCTTGGGCCCTGAATATCGTCTCCTTAAGGAACGACGACTTATCTTGGGCACTGAGTTCCCCTGCCCTCGAGAACCCCAGCACCTCTCCCACCAATCTCAACTCATTGAAGTTGGCCCTCTTGAAGTCTAGGGCTACCACCTTGCTGCAGGCCCTTGTCACCCTGCTCTGGATGATGAATTCCAGCAAACGATGATCGCTATCACCCAGGTGGTCAAGGACCTGGAGCCCCCTTACCAGATCATCACCTGTGGCCAGGACCAGGTCCAACAGGGCATTTCCTCTGGTGGGACTGTGCACCTCCTGGGTTAAGTGGAGGTCCTGTATTTCAGCCAGGAACCTCCTGGAATGGTCTGACCTGGCTGACTGCTCCTCCCAGCAGATGTCCGGGTAATTTAGATCACCCATGATAACTACATCCCCTGCCTTAAGTGCCTCTGCAAGCTGGCCTGAAAATTCCCGGTCCAGCTCCTCCCCTTGGTTGGGGGGTCTGTAGCAGACCCCCACCGTTACATCCCTCTCCCCACGACCCCCTTGTATCTTGACCCAGAGCACTTCACCTTGTCCCTCCTCCGACCCCATTTTGCTGGCAGAGGATGTGTATTGCTCTTTGACATAGAGCTCCACACTCCCTCCCTTCCTTCCTTCTCTATCCCGCCTATAGAGTCTATAGACCCTAATGCTAACTGCCCAGTCGTGGGATGAATCCCACCATGTTTCTGTAAGCCCTACTATGTCTGGGTTTGAACTGCCTATTCTGAGAGCGAGTTCCTTCTGTTTGTTCCCCATACTACGAGCCTATAAGACACCTGTTATCCAAACCTGATACATAACATACTTATCCAGATAACACTGGTAGAGAAAAAAATGTAAACGGTATTACTTTGCTCAATGTGATATGGTATTCAAAGCCCATGAGCCCATAAAGAGGAGATGCAAACTTGACAGACTCATTCTTGCGATGTTTGGGCTGGCTGTCAGGTCTGGATGTATGCTTAAAAGGAAAGAAGCCCAGTAGTTGACTTCTGGAGGGTATGGGTGCCTTCAGTGAATATATGGAGGAAAGAGAAAGTCAAGATATCCTAGGCTCATTGTAAGAAGGGTCCCTAAACCCTGTGACTTTAAAGAGAAAAGACAATAGCTAACTGAGGGCCAGCTGAGAGAAATAGGCAGCCAAAAAGATAAAGAAAGTAATAGCTCCAAAGCTCCAGGCCACTTACCTGAACCAAGCTGGTAAAAGGGCTGCAGGGCTGGACTACAGAAAGTGTGTTGAAGTGCAGTTGCAACAGAGCTGAGCAGGCTGCCAAAACTAGGCAAATGAGTACCCTCTGCTACTGAGCGTACAGCCAAACAGCAGAATGACAGGGCTGCAAAGCATTACGGAGGGCAGCTTACAAAGAAGCTGGCTTGGCCACAAGGTGGCGCAGAGAATGCTTGATTAGAAGAATCTGGCTACAGGGCTGTGAATCTGCTTACTGAGAGGCAGGTGGCTGAGAAACAGCCTGTAGATTCATTAATGGGAAACCCATGTGCCTAGCTCTGAGACGCAGGGATCAGGTGACCGGAAGGGAATGCAGCTAGTAGGTATCTAGGCCTGGCTTCAGGGCTAGGGAGACACTCTGCACCTGAGTTGTGGGAAGAAATGCTCCCTGAAGAGAGAAATTAATAGAGTAATAAGATACCCCAGATAGGCCAACTGGTAGGGCCTACTTTTTACACAAGCAATCTGTGGGCTAAGCCCACTCAGAAACTGCAAGTCCCTCCCTGTTTCTGAAGAAGGGGCACTAAGTGTATAACAAGTGATTTCATGGGACAAAAAATGTGAAAACAGAGATGGGAGTGATGATCATACGTTCATAACAAGTGCTCCAAGGGGGGACATTGAGCAGACCATACTGGCTAATGCCTACTGGCCCTCAAACAAGTCCAAGGAAACAGTGGACGCTGCCCAGTGAAACTCTGCCCAGAGACATGCATGGATGAGAGACAGGAAGACAGCCTCACAGTCACCAGTGGTCTCTGCAGCCCTAGCCTCCTTCCTGGTCAGATAGATGGCAAGTTTGACTACAGCCAGAAGGAGGCTGACCAGGAGGACCTGGGATTCGGTGGGGCCATGGATGAGGAATGCATAAACAAAAAGGTGCAGGGAGTAGTGAAGCTAGAAACTCAGCAAGCGGTTCTTGAGGAGGTGGTGAAGGGGTTGCAGCCTGGATCACTCAAGATGGGCATGTACCAGGATCTCCCTCTGCTGACAGAAGAGGCAGGTGTCGGGGGTATTCATAAAGTGCACCAGATACATGTGCAAGGCAATGGCTCCATAGAGTCATTGCTAGCTGAGGTCCCCAGTGGCTTGTGGGATGAGGGTAGAATACAGGCTGACTCACCAGGGATGCTCAGCCTCACTATGGGTGTCCTGTCACTTGGTATCTGGGTGGGATGTGAGGACAAGTTGGTGGAGTGTGCAGTCCATGAGCATGTAGAGCTGGTGGCAATGGGCTATATGAAAGCAGACTGTTTTTTTATCCCCTCGCCTGCTGATGTGGTACAGTGGGACCTATTGAGGCACAGACCCCATGACAAGCTCCAGGGGGTGCTGGGAGTTACCGTAGGTGGGGTCTGCCCTTATGCAGGGCCTGTTGGATGTATGTGAGGGCAGTTTCTGGCAGGGAAGCCTTGACCTCCTGGAGTAAGTGGCAGGGCATGCACACTGTGGGTAGCTCCATGCACTGAGCCAGTGCAGAAGGATCTGCCCACCCCTGCCTGGAATATTCTAGGAGGTACTTGATATGAGTGATGTTGGCCAGGATCATCCTCCAGCACACCAAGGGAACCCCAGCTGCCAGCACCACCACCTGTGGATTTTTCAGCATGGCCTTGGCTCGGAGGTCTGTGCCCTGGGCAACCACGTCTGGGGACCCGGAGGCAAAGATGACATTCCATGCCCTGCGGAGGTACTGGTAGAACTGGGGTCTTATGTGGGGAGGCCTTGCATGTAGAAAAGCTGTTGATCATATCAGAACCCTCAAAGGCAGCAGAGGAAGGCATGTCCTACTAGGCACCACGCCACCTGGTTTTGATACGGTAAGGTAGCCTCTGTAGGACTTGAAGGTGGAAGGTGTGAATCTGGCTGTAGAGGCAGACCAGACCCTGCTCACACTTGCACAAGGAGGGGCTCAGGACACTTCCAAAGACTCAGTGTTGTCTTGGCTGGAAGAAGCCCTCCGCTCATCTCTAGAGACTGGCTAGAAGATACATGGTCACAGGCAGCATGTTGAAGTGGTGCCCGAGCATGGACAGAATGAGCTGGTTGATGAGCAGCACCCTCCCATGGAGGGAGAGGCAAAGCAGCAGCCCTGCCCATGTCTGCAGCCAGTCAAACACCCTGACCTCCCACTGGTGCCAGTTCCCTGATGGGGAGGGGCGGCTGGGGGACCAGGTACAGCAGTGAGTCCGTACTCCAGCAGATGCCCTGGGGCACAGGTAGGAGCAAGCCCACCTGCCACCTACTGTCAGGCCTGAGCTTGTCCCAGATAACACAGGCAGATGAGCCTGATGATTAGATGAACTGGCAGGACTCCACCTGCACCAGGCCACTCACATCCTAGACAAGCACATCATTGGCATATGTCAAAGGGACCATTTATGGCTTGGTCCTGGAGCACCAAGCCTGCTGTCTGCTTGAGGGCAATGTCATAGAGCTAGCCTGATAGAGGACAGCCTTGACATACTCCTTACCTAAATGGGATGGGCTCCATCAGTCTCCTGTTGACCTTAACCAGATACTCTGAGGAGGCATACAGCACTTGGAGGATGCCCACAAAGCAGGGAACAAAACTGAATGCCCTCAGTGTGCTGGTGAAGTACCCCTGAACTATCCTGTTAAACGCCTTCTCCAGGTTGAGGGACATGAGCACAAATGACAGGTCATCCCTAAGAGCAAGCTCAAGGAGGTCCTGGACCAAGTACATGTTGTCAAAAATGGTTCATTCCGGCACTGTGTATGTCTGGTAAGGGCACACATCTGCCAGCATGGACTTCAGGAGCAGTAAAATGACCTTTGCTACAACCTTGTAGTCCATGCACAGGAGGGAGACTGGGCACCAGTTCCTTAGCTTGTGGTGGTGATGTCAAGAATGGTGTCCCATTTCTTGGGCAGGAAAGTCAGCACAGACCTTCCCTGTCCTCTTTGGACTTGGCCCAGACAGCGGTAAGGTCTGGGCTGAGGATGTCCCAGAAGGAACAGTAGAACGCTATGGACAGCCCATCATGCCCGGGTCCTTGTTGGTGGAAATCAGGTGGGACTGGAATCCAAGAGCTCAGGCAGGATGAGAGGACACTCCAGCCAATCCCAGTCTGTGGCAGGCCCTCCCACAGAACCTGGTGGGCCTCAGCATTTGTCAGATCTGGTGAAAAGAGTGCTGCATTAGAAAGCCTTTGCCCTTGCATGCAGCTCACCAGGATCCAGTAAGGGGGTTCTGTCCTCTGCCAGGAGGCAAGTGATGTGTTTCTTGGTACCTTCTTCTCCAGAGCCTAGAAGAAGTGGGAGCCATGGTTCATCTCCCGGAGCTGGATCCACAATCATATAAACATGCCATAAGTGCAACAGTCATCCAGAGCCTAGAGCCTTTTCTGCTTCTCCCAACACTTTCCGCAGAAGGATAGGTTGTCCAGGTTGGTGGCCAGGTGCCTCTCCAGCTCCAACACTTCCCTCTTGAGCTGCTGCTTGGCCGCCTCCTTCTGCCGGGTGTGCCCTTGGGTGAAACCAGGCAAAGGACATGGACATGCACCTTCCTCATGTCCCACCACCTCCACACTGAGGGAAAGGTCTGCTGCTGCTTGTGCCAGGCCAGCCAGAAATCCTGGAAGGCTGCCACAAAGCCCAAGTCTTCCAGCAGGCTGCTTGTTAAAGTGTCAGTACACTGGCCCCAGGTGCTTGGGTAGCAGAGTGACCCAAGCATAGACAAGGTGGTGGTTGCTTAAGAGAGCCAGCCTGATGCCAGGGGTATGGACTTGGGTGGTTTTCACTGTGGAGACATAGATCTTGGCCAACACCAGGAGTGGTGCATCTGATGTTCCTCCATCCTGACAAAAGTGAACAGGGTGTGATATTAGGATGGCAGGCATGCCAAATATTCATCAGGGAGTGGTCAGAGATGACCTCCCTGAGGACATCTGTGGTGGCTGGGCTCCACTCCCTGCCCATGCAGCGCTGTGTTTCTAGGGCAATGTTAAGGTCCCCGTCAAGGACCAGGTACCTGTGAGGGCTAAGGATACTAAGATAGGCAGCTGCTTGCCAGTCCAGGACATCCCTGAGCCCTGCACAGGGGTGTAGCATGTTCAGGAGAAGCCCCTGTACCTAGAGATGGAGCAGGCTGAGTCCAGTCAGGAAGAATATCACCTTGGTAGACTGGAACAGATCAAGGCAGCCCAGTGATGCAGAACACCCAAGGCTTATTTTGGTACTCTGAGGGCAGCCTTCCAAATCCATATTAGATTCATTTATCATCAAAAAGAATGGCAAGCCAAGAAAAAGCAGTAGGATGGGAGACCAGAGTGGGTGGGGCAGGATCAGTGCAGTCACCAGCAAGTGCTGTGCCCACTCTCAGAGGTGGATCCTGCCATATCCATAAACACTCCTATGCCTCCCAAGAGGCATGAGACCATCACAGAAACAAAATTTCACTTTAGCTTCTTAACAGCCAGAATGATGTAAGCTGCTTTAATCTGTTCTAAGATATCAGCCTTTTCTACTGTTTTTATTTCTCTTCTATGAATCCACTTTGTCACTGTACTTTGCTAATGAGATACCAAATACTAAACAAAGTATTCCAAAAGCAGTTGTAGCACAGGTAAGAAAGTTCTTTTGCTGATTCTCTTTGTATCTCCAGAAAGCTGTTTTTGTCAGGCAGAAGATAGAGCAGGGTGGGAGTTTAGAGACTAAAGGGTTCAGAGTTAGCCTGAAATAGGTTGTTGCATACAAAAGCTCGTGTCTTTCTGAACCATTGGTCCTAAAGTTGCCAGTCTGTCCTGCCTTCTGCCTTTCTATATCCAGATTCTAAAATGGAAAGAGAACAACAGAGCAAGTAAAAACACAAAGAGGGTTCTTGGTGAACACTTGGTCCCTACACAAATTTATTTATTATTAGGAAAGGAAGGAACTAACAGATAAAGAACATCTAAGACCTAAAAACCATATTATTTGCATACAGAGGAGATGTTGGCAGAGTAGTGTCCCAACGCCCACATGTTCCAGCAAATAAAAAAACAGCATTCCAAAGAAAGAAGCAAAAATGCTTAACAAATTGCTGCTGATGCATTGAAGACAGTCTGATATGGAAAACATTGAGGGCCAGAGTCTATTCTACCCATTAGGCACAAAAGTGGATTTAGGCTTCTAAGTGTAATTCTATTCTACTGTGAGTCCCTAAAAAAAATGTGCAAAGAGTAGGTGGGTCTGCCTTCTTCTTACAGTACTTTCCCTGCCTTTTTCTCAGTCTTAAGGGTCAGTTGATGGTGTTTTACAAAAGCAAATGCAACAATGGATTTTTCAGGGACTTGAACAGGTGGAACAGAATCATATTAACATGCCTAAGTCCACTTAGACACCCAATAGGTAAACAGAATCTGACTCAAAATGTTTCTTTTATAAAGGATAGGCAAGAAGGGTATAAAACAGGCAGCATTCTATTTCCCTTTGGACACTTGAATCGCAGTTTCCTAGCTTCATACCTGGGCATTTTTGGCCCTGCTGCTATACTGTGATTACATGTGTAATCCAGCCATAGATTCAAAGACACCTCACTTAGGAGTGATGGTTATGCATTTAAGACATCTTATAGGAACATGCAGTCCTAAAAGCACACACTCTTGATTTTTTTAGTAGTTAAACTATCAAGGACTGTTACACTGCACTGCACTCACTGGAAGCTCAACAATCTTTTTACTTGACTTAAAATGGTATAACAAACTCTCCTCTCTAACTAATCCATCAGTATTTTGAAACAAAAGAAAATAAATGGAAATAGGAGAGTAGGAAGAATCATTAGAAATCTCTGAAATGTACTGATACCAAAGCAGGAGCTTTGAGAACCCTGAATAACTATTTTTGGAAATTATATTCAGCAAAGTACTGTAAGAAAGTACCATCACAGATGCTTTTCAAAATATAGCAATCTATAGTGTTGTATTGCTATTAAATGTATAATAATATATTGTTATATTAATATATAATACCATCTGTGATTAGGAACAGTCAGCATGGATTCACCAAGGGCAAGTCATGCCTAATCAAGCTAATTGCCTTCTATGATGAGATGACTGGCTTGGTGGATGCAGGGAGACCAGTGGATGTGCTTTACCTTGACCTTAGCAAGGCTTTTGATGTGCTCTCCCACAACTTTCTCACAAGTAAGCTAAGGAGGTACAGGTTGGATGAATGGACTGTAAGATGGATAGAAAACTGGCTGGATCATTGGGTTAAGAGGGTAGTAGTTAATAGCTCAGTGTTTAGTTGACATCTTTGTAGCTTATTCCTTTTTATCATGCCATTAATTGAATGAACATGTGGCCAGGTAACCACTTAAGGAATGATTAACTGGTTAATCACACCTTAAATTTAACATGTTAAACATTAAATTTAACAGGGATTTGGTGGTAGGGGTCTGCTACAGACCCCCACACCAAGGGGAAGAAATAGATTCGGGGCTCCTGAGGCAGCTCTCGGAGACCATAAAAGCTAAGGAGGCGGTAGTTATGGGGGACCTAAACTACCCAGACATCTGCTGGGAGA
>NW_005843102.1:329088-340464 GCF_000455745.1 Alligator sinensis | reverse complement strand
GAATAGATCCAAGGAGGTGATACTTCCCCTCTATCGGGCGCTGGTCAGACCGCAGTTGGAGTACTGCGTGCAATTCTGGGCGCCGCACTTCAAGAGGGATGTGGATAACCTGGAGAGGGTCCAGAGAAGGGCCACTCGTATGGTTAAGGGCTTGCAGACCAAGCCCTAAGAGGAGAGACTAGAGAACCTGGACCTTTTCAGCCTCCGCAAGAGAAGGTTGAGAGGCGACCTTGTGGCTGCCTATAAGTTCATCACGGGGGGCACAGAAGGGAATTGGTGAGTATTTATTCACCAAGGCGCCCCCGGGGGTTACAAGAAATAACGGCCACAAGCTAGCAGAGAGCAGATTTAGATTGGACATTAGGAAGAACTTCTTCACAGTTAGAGTGGCCAAGGTCTGTAACGGGCTCCCAAGGGAGGTGGTGTTCTCCCCTACCCTGGGGGTCTTCAAGAGGAGGTTAGATAAGCATCTAGCTGGGGTCATCTAGACCCAGCACTCTTTCTTGCCTATGCAGGGGGTCGGATGCGATGATCTATTGAGGTCCCTTCCAACCCTAACATCTATGAACCTATGAATCTATGTAGATGGGGCCTATGAGTAAGAAGAAACCTCTCCCTTGGCATGAGATTCTATCAATGTCCATTCTGGAGTTTCATGCAGCATCTTACGAAGCACCTGTTCCTAATCACATATAGAGACAGAATACTGTACCAAAAGGTCCCTGGTATTGTTTGCTGCAGGGAGTCAGTTTTTTTTAGGGGGTAAAGTACTAGGGAGAACTGTATTCTGCTCTTGGCCTTGCTCTTGGCCTCTGCTAGACTACCTTGGACAAATAACCACTTCTCCTCCTCTGTGCTTCTGTTTTCCCATCTTTAAAATGAGAACAGTTATTCTAACCTCTTTTGTAAAGTCCTTTCAACCTGAAAGATAAAAAATGGTATATAAAGGGCTAAACTACTGAAGTTTAACCCTACATACAGAGAGAAAGCATGCAGGCAGTTACTACAGAGAAGCTAACGTCCAGTAAATCCCTGACCTCTTTTTCCCTGCAGTAAATACCCTCAGAGATGGGACATTACTATAAAAATTCTTATATGAAATTGTACTGTTCTTAGCTATTCTACCCCAACTCAACTGCTCCTTGATTTCCTGCTTCTACGTAGGTCAGCAATGAGTTTTATTGGTGCAGAGTGATTATCAGCAGAGATAACATTTCTGAAAATGTTCTCTCCTCCCCAACCATTTTCTTCACATATTTACTTTAAGAGGATTCTGCATTTAAAAACTTGTCCAACAGAATTTTTTAGGAGACTGGCTTCTGTTTACATTGGAATACTGTTCCTTGAAGGGTGCGCTTCTGAAGGAGTCTGAATGAAAAGGTCTCGACTTCTATGGTAGGAGAATCCAGGCAAAATAATGAAATAGCTGATATGGAACTCTAATAACCGAAGGATGTGCCAGTCACCTTAGTTTAATGAAATACTGTTTTTGTTACATGATGGTTGTTTGAGGAGTTCTAGTCTAGTTAACAAAGGTGCCTGTGCTGATTTGATATACCTTCACTTGGTCCTGCATAGCATTCTGATTAAAGAAGACAGTATTATCTTGTGTCAGATGGATTACAAAGTAGCTAATTGATAGATTTTAAAATGTAAATGGTCTTGGGAAATCTCTATCCAGTAAGAAGAGGAGTATTTACAGTGCAATCTTTTCTGGGCCCAGTGCTATTCAAAATCTTTAGGAGTGATACTGATATCAGTGCCTCTATGGGCATAAGAGCAGCAGGAAATTGGTAGAGTATGCAGACCTGACTCTGCCACATTACCTCATGTCATCTATAAACAATCTTTGACAGGGGAACCTGCAGGGCTGACACAGAGTGGTACCTGCCTTGGTATCTGCTGAGCAGAGAATTCACCTGCTTGAGCCTTACAGCCCTTTGTACCCAATGGTTCCAGTACAGTTCACCCCACGTTGCATAGGCAACAGAGGTAAGCTGCTTTGTGTAGGAGGCCAAGCTGCTGGGAATTTTGATTAATTTAAATCAGAATTGTCAAAGATATGGCCCTCAGGCCAGATGCAGCCTGCAGAGTTGTATCATCTGGTCTCTTGTGCTGCCCATGCATCTTAAGTGGACCCACAATCATGTGCGGTGCACCAGATAGCCCTGTACTCTGCATGTGCTACCCACCCCAGCTGCTCCAGAACCATGCGGTGCCTGCTCCAGTGTGTATCCACTCCATGCTGTATCCAACATGTGACCTGAAGCAGCAACAAGCTCAGGAGGTTTGTTGATGAGGCCCTAAGGGGCCATGACTCAACATGGAGCAATCCTGAAAGCAAAAAGGGATGACCATCCCATCTCAGACGAAAGGTAGCAAAAGGACACAGAAACCCCCTTGGCTCAGCAGAGAACTTGTGGACCTCCTACATTTAAAAAGAAGGGCTTATAAAGGATGGAAGAGAGGAATCACTACAAAGGAAGAGTATTCTGCACTGGTCTGCACCTGTAGGGAGCAAACCAGGAAAGCGAAGGCTGCAGTCGAACTCCAGCTGGCTACACATATCAAGGACAATAAAAAGCCCTTTTTCAGATATGTGGGGAGTTGGAAGAAAAGCAAGGGTAACACTGGACCCCTGCTAAACCAAATGGGACAACTGTCAACCAACACCCAGTAAAAAGTATTTTGGTGATCTGCTTAATAGGTACTTTGTGCTGGTTTTTCACCAGCCCAAAGGGACCGCCCTGCCTAGCATGACGTGGGAAGGCCAGGGTGCAGGTGAATTTATACCCAGCATCAGTGTAGACCTTGTAAAGGAACATCTTGAGAGGCTGGACATCTTCAAGTCACTTGGTCCTGACAGCTTGCACCCCAGAGTATTTAAGGAGCTGGCAGGCATCATAATCCAGCCAATGGCAAGGATATTCGAGCACTTGTAGCGCTCAGGTGAAGTACCCGAAGATTGGAAGCAGGCCAATGTGGTGCCCATCTTCAAGAAAGGGAGGAAAGTAGATCCGGGGAACTACAGGGCAATCAGTTTGACCTCAATCCCTGGAAAGATTTTGGAAGAAATTATTAAAGAAACCATTCTAGACAAGCTGGCTGATGGCAACATCCTGGGGGACAGCCATCATGGGTTTGTTGCAGGTAGGCCTTGCCTGACCAATCTCATTTCCTTCTATGACCAGGTGACATATCACCTGGACAAGGGAGAAGAGACTGGCGTCATATATCTGGACTTTTAAAAAGCCTTTGATCTGGTGTCCCGTGAGCTCCTCATGGAAAAACTGGCTAACTGTGTACGGCCTTGGCTACATCACAGTCCGATGGCTAGGGAATTGGCTCCGAGGTCGGACCCAGAGAGTGGTAGTCAGTGGAAGTGAATCATCATGGCACTCCATGACCAGTAGTGTCCCCCAAGGCTCTGTCCTTGGACCCATACTCTTCAACGTCTTTATTAATGATATGGACACTAGTGTCAGAAGCAGACTGGCCAAGTTTGCCAATGGCACCAAACTTTGGGGTAGAGTATCCACACCTGAGGATAGGCTGGTGATCAGGGCTGACCTTGATAGGCTTAGAAAATGGGCAGATAAAAGCCTGATGACATTCAATACAGATAAATGCAAGGTACTCCACCTCGCTGGGGAAAAAAAAACGCATCACGATTATAGGCTTGGCAGTGCACCATAGCCGAAAGGGACTTTGGGGTTATGACTGACCACAAGATGAACATGAGCCACCAATGTGATGTTCCAGCTGGTAAAGTGAACAAAACTCTGGCTTGCATCCATAGATGTTTCTCAAGCAAATCTCAGAATGTCATCCTTCCGCTGTACTTAGCCTTGGTGAGGCCACAGCTGGAGTACTGCATCCAATTTTGGGCTCCACAATTCAAGAAGGATGTGGAGAGGCTTTACAGTCCAGAGGAGAGCCACGCACATGATCAGAGGGCATGAGAACAGGCCTTATGAAGAGAGGCTAAGAGTCATGGGACTCTTCAGCCTGAAAAAATGCAGGCTCAGGGGTGACCTGATGGCAGCCCTATAAGTATATAAGGGGTGGGCATCAGGATCTGGGGGAACGCCTGTTCACCAGGGCACCCCAAGGGATGCCAAGGTCCAATAGACAAACTCCTCCAAGACCGTTTTAGGTTGGACATAAGGACAAACTTATATACTGTCCGAGCCCCCAAGGCCTGGAATAGACTCCCTCCAGAGGTGGTGCAAGCACCTACTCTGCACACTTTTAAGAAACGTTTGGACACTTATCTTGCTGAGATCCTTTGACCCTACCTGACTTCCTGCCCCTGGGCAGGGGGCCAGACTCAGTGAAATTCCGAGGTCCCTTCCAGCCGTAATGTCTATGAAATCTATGAAAATCTATTAAATCAGGCACCACATGCACTGGATCCAGCATGGAGAAGATGTGCTAGAGTGGGTGCTACATGCAGCAGTCCTGGAGCAGCCAGAGCAGATGCTGTATTCAGTGCAGTCCTGGAGTGGCCGGTTTGGGACTGTGCTATTTGCAGCACCCACTCATTGGAAGCACTGTGTATGGATGTGGCACCTACTCTGCCTGCTGCGGCGGTATGCACTGGATCCATCATGAAGCGGATGCTCACTGGAACAGGCACCACATGCAGCATGGCTCCAGAGTGACCAGTCCAGGGCACATGCTGGATCTGACATGCAGGACTGATCTGTGGCCCTGAGCCAACCCATGGACTGGCCCCATGTCACTCTTCTGGCCCACAGGACCAGACAAATTTGCCACCCCTGATCTAAATGGGCAAGATGGAAAAGTCATTCTTGTCTCTCCCACAGAAAGAGAAAAATGGGGTTACTGAAACAGACACAACCTCACTGCCTGCAGTGGAAGTTGTTCAGCATATTCAGTGATGTAATGAGCTAATTTTAGAGAGGAAAAGTCCTACACTGGATTAACCTCATAGACATTTTTAGCTTATGAATGAGTAAGGAGAGGTATGTTCCCAGCTGAAACCACTGAAGTATGTGAATGACATCACCAGCATGCCTTTGATAGAAGGGGTTTGTTCAGAGCTCAGGCATCTCTGAGTTATTTGCTATGCTGCTTATGTCTGACTCATGGAACCATGCCATGTTGCACTGACTGTCTCCTCCTAAAGCTATTGCACATGCATCTTTGTTTCTCTAGAAAATCTGTTACTTAATCATAAAACTATTACTGTCTGCCAAACTTTTGAGAGAAAAACAACTGTCATAATTCAAAAGCCTTTGAGAGGATTTTAACTGCATGTAGTTTGATCCAGAAACAGTCTAACTGTTTAGTTAAATGACTGAGCCTCATGAGAACTAGGGCACAAGATCAGAAATATAGAGCTGGTGAATATCAAATGTAGCCTTGCTGCTACTCTGTCTGTATGAAAGGTTCACACAGCTCAGACATTCATGCAATCCCTTTCACACATACTCAAGCAAAGTCAGGAGAAGCACACAGTATAGGGGCTTTATTATTATTTGTTTAGGCTTTCTCCCTTTCAGTACATGCTCTAAATCTAACACAACATTCGATTTTTTTAATAGTGACAGGATTTCCAAATGGCCAGGAAAACTGGCTCCAGGACTGTGTTTTTTCTTGCTGGGAGAAAAATGAGTTCAAGGTAGCAAGCTAGCTTTATCTCACTGCAGTGTCCAAGTGCTGCCTTCACTCCCACTAGTGATGCAGACTAACTGGAAAAGTAAAGTCCATGCAAAAAGCCAGAGATGGAAGTTCCAAATCCAAAAAGTCAGCTCTTTATCAAAAACCTCTAGCCAGTCTGCTTCCACTCACACTATTTCAATTGCCTCTTAGTTGCAAGAATTCCTCTGCATATCACCTGCCCTTGGTGACTTTGCAACAAGCAAAAACATCTGAAATCAGATGTCAGTGATGCTCTCTCTTAACACAGCACAATCATGGCAATCCCTTGTAATCAAGGATAACTGTCTTCCATGACTGCCTTATCCGTGGGTCCAGAGATGGCTGACAAAGCCAAACTGGGATCAACGTGTTCTATTGCAACTTGGGCATGTGCAGGGCGGGTGGCTCTGGATTCTTGGTTCAGTCAGTGATACGCTGTTCCTGTTGCTCCCACTTTTCCATCTCCTGTTGTCATTGTGAGATTTCAAAGTACTGAGATCCTTGCAGTAAACTCTTCCTTTATTTGGGCAGACCTGGGTGACAGTCACCTATGAGCTGATGTCGATGTTGCATTTTTTCAAGTTGGCCTTGAGGACATCCTTAAAGGGCTTTCTCTTCCCACCCTTTGAGCATACACCTTGACTGAGCTAGGAGAATAATTTGGGAGTCTGAAGTCAGACATCCAGATGTGGCTGGCCCAGCAAAGTTGATATCAGATGATCATTGCCTTGATCATCATCTCAACACAAGCATGACAATTGAATCAGGCTATCAATAAATTGTGCTTGATAAAGGATTGACATAGGATTGGTACACTGGAATTAAGAAAATCAATTCTTTCTTCCTTTTAATCTTGTGGGGCATGGTGGTAGAACAGTTCAGACATCTTGCTATGGCTCTAGTTAGGCCGCAGCTGGAGTACTGTGTCCAGTTCTGGGCGCTGCACTTCAGCAGGGATGTGGACAGCATTGAGAGGGTCCAAATGAGGGCCACTCGCATGATCCGGGGACAGCAGGGCAGACCCTATGAGGAGAGGCTACGGGACCTGAACCTGTTCAGCCTTCAGAGAAGGCTGAGAGGGGACCTGGTGGCCATCTATAAACTTACTAGGGGGGACCAGTGGGGAATGGGAGAGACCTTGTTCCCCCGAGCGCCTCCCGGAGTAACAAGGAATAACGGCCATAAGTTGTTAGAGAGTAGGTTCAGACTAGGCATTAGAAGGCACTACTTCACAGTCAGGGCAGCTAGGATCTGGAACCAACTTCCAAGGGAAGTAGTGCTGGCTCCTACCTTGGAGGTCTTTAAGAGGAGGATTAAAGATTACCTAGCTGGGGTCATTTGAGCCCAGTTTTCTCTCCTGCCCAGGGCAGGGGATTGGACTAGAAGATCTGCAAGGTCCCTTCCGACTCTACATCTATGAATCTATGAATTCATGCCCTGTTCTAGATCTGCATCAAACGCTGCCCACAGGTGGTCCAGCTATAAATGGGTATCGGTCATTCAGACACAGGAATCAAAGGCAGCTTGATGCGATGCTGGTTATTTGCTCCCTTCCTTGTGTGCCAGTGGCTAAGAAACTGGTATTCCTTATTAGAAGGAAAGGCTAAGCTGGCATATTATTTAGGCTAGGGTTTGGTAACTGAAAATCCACAGGCTGGATCCAGCCTGCAAAGCCCAAATACTGGTGGCATCTCAGAAGAGCAATAATTATGTATGAAAACCAGACCCAAGAGCCATAACTCAGAAAAAAATGTGGACTGAGATTTTTCAAGAAAATCAGCAAATGGAAAACATGCCTAAGCCTAGAACCAGACATCACCTTTGTGCCAACATAAACATTTTTATGGAAGCACGAAGGCAAGCAAACAGATGTCCATGCCCCTTGCTACATTGCAAATGTTCAAAATGTGGGGCCATGACAGGTGGTATGATTCTATACTACTATTTTACAGCAGATCTCTGTTATGCTTTAAGGTGGGAGAACACAGGCAGCCCAGAGCTGCCTGCATTCTCCAGCCTCCCCAGGCAGGCACTCCTGGGGCTTTCGGGGCCCAAAGCTGAGCACCTCAGGAATTCCCATTCCTGGGGCACACCCAGAGTGCTGTCTCACAGGATCAGGCTTCAGCTCCTGGGAGTAGCAGGGGCCTGACCCTGTGGGACAATAGGCAATGTCAATGAAGTGAGACAGCTATGCCGGGACACATCCTGGTACAGCTGATCCGCTTCACTTGATGACATCTGTTTATACCCTAAATCTCTCTGACTACTTTGAAAATCACAACCATGGCCTTAAGCTGTGAAGAAGATAAGCAGAGCTCCAATGTTTCAGAAATTACTGCACAGAAACTGAGTGATTTCTTCTCTGTTGCTTTTGGCTCCCAGGCGTATGTATTCCTGATATAAGTTCTAACACAATTTGGAAACATGGTGTCAGGATGAGTGAAATTCTGTGTCCCACAGGAACTGCAACACTGGCAGCAGCGGTGTAACCTTTGCTTCTGTTACCTACTGCTGAAGGGAGTTCAGTTTTCATGGCCTGTTTTATCCAAACTGATCCCACCAGTGATCTCTATTGTTCTTATTTGTATTTTATTTTTAGGAGCTGGACATGTGCTCTGAGGAAATGGACTGATACCTTCAACTTAGCTAAGAATGTGGAAATCCCTTTTGATCTGGGCCAAATCTGAACCTGTGAGCTAGAGGGTGAATCACTCCATACTCCATGCCACACACAGCCTATTTGAGAGGACTGCTAATTCCTACTTACTGCCATGTATGGTCTGCACCCAGCATCTCTTGTTTTGGCAATGGAGTCGACGAGCTGTCCACTAATGCCAAAGTCACAAAGTTTAATATTCCCATTTCTGTCCAGAAGAATATTGGAAGGTTTAATATCTGTGAAAGAGAGAAATTTAAATAGGTACATAATGGCTGAAGGCTTCCACTCCAAAAGTCAGTATTGTTGCATAGTAAGAGACATCAGAAATCAGTGCCAAAATTCAATACTGTGTTACCTCTGAAGTATGTGCAATCAGTAGCAGGGGACCCAGAGAGATGCCTCTACCTACAGGATCATGTGGGGTGCTCTGCAGACCTGATTTTCCTTTTATATCCACCACTGGAAAGCTTTTCCAGTTTTTCAATTTTTATAAAAATATGAGGGTTCTGCCCACAGATGTCTAAAATATTCCCTACAAACATCTCCTGACAAAGAATGCCTTACATTTGAAAGCTTATCTAATTTTGGATCAACTGTGTGGGTGGGATAATAAAAGATATCACTCACAAAAATCATTGCCTCTCATGAAATAGTCCATGAAATTTGGAATTGATCAGATGTGTTTCAGAGCTGGTGTGTTACAGACAGGGAGCATAGACTTGTCTTTCAGCAGTATGTAGAGTTTCTCTCTTCTTGCCTATCTAACACACATCAGAAAACCTATCAGAGGCAAGCAGCAGGTGGTTCTTACCCCAATGTAGCCAGCTAAAGTCATTGCTATACCCCCTCCAAAGCGGTGGTTTGCTACATATCACTAGCACAGTGGTTGCTTGTAAAATTCAAAGCTAAAAAGGCATGTCAAAATTGAGGCTTCTTCCATTCTGTTAGTAACACATTAATTAACAGTCTCACTTAGCTGCTCAATGCCTAAGTAAAAATCCTCATCAACTGCAATTCAGCTGGCAAAAATTTAGCATTTAAGCAAATAAAAAATGAAATGAAACCTTTAAAACATTAGAAATCCTGAATATACAGAATTTAAGAATTCTTAACAGCTCACCAACCCTGACAATTCAAGTGTGTCATGACACAATTAGTAACTCAGACAATAATAACTCTGTTTCCACAGCACCATACAAAGACGACAGAGAAACCACAGCAACCTGATCTATTCATTACACCGGCTGCTCTCATCAGAGACAATCATTAAAATGTTTAAAAGTGACTACACAGAATCAGCCATATGCAGCCTTAACAGAGCAATATCAGTTCCAAAGCAGACACACAACAAACTGAGGGCATGCATGTTAGCATTCTGCAATATTTTATCTATTAGTCAGATGACACAAGAAAATGACACACCTAACTACAGAAACCTCCTAGCTATCACTAGGGTATTATGGTATTTAACTTACAAAAGAAAAGCACAGATTAGTGGGGTTATGAAGCACCACATCATACTAACTACTGGGCTAGGGACATAAATTACACATAAACCAGTTTCAAAATGGCCAGAACTGATTTAAGATATACCTGGTTGAATGTAGTATCAGACTTAACTGATCTGGGTCAAACCAGTTTATGGACCTTCTGTCCTAGACCCCTTCCTGATTTAAGTTAAACCAGAGTTCCACAGCATCCCAGCATGCTCTGCAGCCCTGGGCTTGGCTGTGTTTCTGCTCCAGAGAACAAGGCTGGCCCTGCCCCTCTGCTCTCTAGCCCAGGGTAGGGACGTGGCCAGACACCAGCTGGCATGGTCCCCTGAGGCAAAGGGAGCAGGGAAAGGGTTTATTTCCCCCCTCCCCTCTTCCAACTGGGGGACTGCACCTGAGGTCTACCTGGCCAGGGTGGAAGCAGCCAGTCAGGCATTCACCCCCTTCCTCACTTCAGCAGCAGGGGTGGGGGCATGGCCAGAGCTGGCCGCCAGGGCACTGCTATCTGACCGCCTCACCTGCAGCTGTGAGGCTGGGGCTGTGGGCCTGAGCCAGGCCGGCCCACAGGCACTGCTGAGGGTGGATGCACAAGGGACGGGCCCTTAGTTTGGGCTGCGGGGTATGGGTGGCTGGCCAAGCAGCAGGCTGCCCAGACCAGCTCGGAGGCATTGTCAGGTCTGGAGCCCAGCAGCTGCCTGTTGCGGGGACCCAGAGCCCCCACCACACCACCCCTGCCCTGTGCAGCCCCCGCTGGCTGCAGCCACATCACAGGCTGTGCACTGGCTGGGGCCAGTGGGGCTCTTCTGCCTCTCTCACCTCCTGCTCTCACCTCCAGTGGGTGGAAGCTTTAGCTCTGCAGCTTTTGCCCGCACAGAGCTCGGCTCCAGCTCTGGACGCTTTCCACCCTGCATCCTCCACAGGGGCTGCTCATTGCACTGGGTGGGCAGAAAGCAGCCGGAGCAATAGCACTCCAGGTGGTGATGGTAGCGGGTAGCTTTAGCCCAGTGGCCTCTGCTCAGACCAGGGCTAAAGCTTGGAGTGGCAGGGGCAGGAGTGGAAATGGGAGGGTGAGGAGCCGCTGGAGGTGAGGGGAAGCTGCACGCTGGCTGGGCTTGGCTCCTCTCACCTCCAGCTGTGGCTACTGCTCCTGCCCCACTGTGGGCAGGTGGAAGCTTTAGACCAGTGGCTTCTGCCCAGTGCCTGGAACTTGCTCTAGCTCCGGCTGCCCTCTGCCCACCTGGCGTGATAAGCAGTTCCTGCAGGTGGGGTGAGGGAAAACAGCCAAAGCTGGAGTGGCACAGGTAGCCTCTCTGTGTGGCATGCAGCAGATAAGGGAGGGGGCAGGCATCACAGCAGCAGGCAAGGCAAGAAGAATTCATTTTTTGAACTTCAGATGTTAAAATAACATGGACATCTTTGAAAACAATGTGTAAACAAATATTGTGAACAAACATATTTACAGGCTTTATTTATATAACTAATCTATTAATGGCATACAATTTATACTTCTACTTAAAATAGGATCTACATGTGCATTTCTGATTTTTTTTTGTAGGG
>NW_005843102.1:315940-329072 GCF_000455745.1 Alligator sinensis | reverse complement strand
AGGGAAAAATTGTTGATTCTCAGAAGAGAAAGATTTAAACTTACCTCTGTGAATTATTTTCAAGTTTTCTTTTAAGTGGTTTAGTGCTTTCACAGTCTAAAAGAAAAGAAGAAGGTTATGGACCAACTGCATAGTTGTGACAGACACTATTTGAATGCAATAGATTCTTCTTTTGATCTGTTTTTTTTCAATGAACGTTGCTTTAAAACAAAAACAAAAAATAACCCCAATTTTTATGTACACAGGGAAAGTGAAACAGAAGAGTAAAGTGTTATAATTTATCAGGACACAAGCCATTAACTATTGAAAAGATTAAACTATATTTATCTTAATAGCTAACTCATGGCCCAGCTTGGCCAGTGTTCAATTTATGTTGAAGATTATTAATGACCACATCATTCCACTGATCATTTCAGTGGAACTAATAGATGAGTAAGGGACTACAGAACACAAAAAAGATACAAGTCAGCAGAAGCCAATGGGAGTTTTGTCACTGATTTCATGGATGGAAAGACATCAACATAGAAAATTTTTAAATGACTGAAAATTAGTAATATTTTCTCACTTAGCTGTTTGCTGAATAGATTATCAAAATGATGTCCCCAAATTTGTATTAAAAATATGTTAACAGTATATAGCTGTTATACTGTTAAGCACTCAAAGGATGATGTGATCAATAAAGTACAACAGTTCTCTGAAGAATGATTCTTACAAATGGCCCTTTTTTTACTTGTCCAAACATTTGCCTCCCAAAGAGGAGAGAATTAAATCTCCAGACTCTAAGAACCAAAATATGCTTTAATGCATTTTACTCCCAATTAATCCTGCAGAGCCTGCACAGCGCAGAGCAGGCAAGATAGTGTCTCTTCCTTCTTGTGTGTCTTTAAAAATATTATTTTCCAAAATTTCCATCAGACTGATACATTTCTCTCTAAGCTATGGAGCTGCACAGCTGTTTGCTAGGTTAAAATCTGGCCTAAACAAATCTGATTTGTGCATAAAAAAAGGAAGAATCTAGTTTGATTCTCAAGTGAAAGCTCATTTATAGTGATAGTAGCCAGGGAAAAAAATATCCTGTGTGTTCTTGGTACGTTCACTTTAAGTACTTGACACCAATACATATACATTATTTTCTCTACTGTTCATGGGGACTTTACCACAGCAGTAGGGAAAAGGAAAAAAAATGACGATTATAAGATCAGGTAAATCAGCATGGGGTTTAGCCTCAGGCATAATGTCTGAGCTACTTCTAATCTATTTTTTAAATTGTTTACATGTCTGCATACTGATGAAGCCAAGGTAATGACCTGGTAAGCTATCTTTTCTCTAAGAGGTACACTTTTTAAAGCTTAATCAGAAGCCACTTACTAAGCAATTTCTTTTCAACTAGTATCACCTGATTCCTGAAGTGCAACTCCACTTCACATTCCATTCCTAACATAACTGAAAACTTGGGTAGCCTACATCATGAAACTTTCTTAATAGCCTCTGTTTTTAACCAAACTCAGTGTCCATGTTACTAGAGTTTACGGGTAATTTTGATGGCTAAGGTTTTTGAAAAATGTGTGCCTGAAGTTTTGATCCTAAGCCATATTTAGGCATCCAGATAAATGGCCTAATTTTCCAAAGTGTTGAGTACCTGAAGTGGAATTCTGTTATCCTTTGTGTACCTAAATGACAGTTTTCCAACCACAAAAATGGCACTTAGACACAGTTTACAGACATATATGCATATATAATTATATTGCCCATACTGGGTAGGCTATGGACTGGCTGGGCATCTATGCATCTATATAAGCAGGTACACAGGCATAAGTCC
This sequence comes from Alligator sinensis, assembly GCF_000455745.1. Taxonomy (NCBI): domain Eukaryota; kingdom Metazoa; phylum Chordata; order Crocodylia; family Alligatoridae; genus Alligator; species Alligator sinensis. The sequence goes on along the minus strand of NW_005843102.1, from coordinate 327,253 downwards.
CAGAAAAAATGGTGGAAGATAATCACCACATATCCACATTTTAGCCCCAATAACTGAGTGGTTAAGGGACTTGCCTAGGACATGAAGTTCCCCCACACCCAGAAGGGACTTGAACCTACAACTCTCACTTCCCAGCACTATGCTCTGACCATCAAAGCAAAGGGCAGATATTAATGCTGTCCCAGGGTTGCCAAATGTCCTTAAAAACAGGCTAAAAACTCTTGTCCATATAGTCCATAAAAAATTCAGTCATCCATAAAAAAAAAAACTAACAAAGGAACTGGTAGCTTGGTTGAAGATCCCTCATCAGAAAGAAACTGGAGATCAGTTTGATGAACTGATAAGCCTGGTGTCTAAGCAGAAGCACAGTACCCTATAGGGAGCTCATGGGAGCCTGAATAGCCCCCTCCCACAGAGCAATCTGCTGCTGCATGTCAGACCATGGTTTCAAACCTGAAGCTTTGGCCTGACCAGTAGAGCTACTCATCTTGGTCTGCCATCCTACAGCTGGCCATCCAGGATAATCAAGGCTGTTCTGAGGCTTCCAGAAGAGTCTAACCCAGGGGTGGGCAAAAGGCGGCCCGTGGGTTGGATGCGGCCCGCCAGGCCATTCCATCCAGCTCATGGGACCCCTAAAAATTTTAGAAAATTAATATTTATTTGCCCCTGGCTGCCTGTCATGCAGCCCTCGAAGGCTTGCCAAAACTCAGTAAGCGGCCCTCCGCCCAAAATTGCCTGCCCCAGTCTAACCCTCTCACTAGCACCAGAATGGCTTGACAGGGTCAGCTAACCCTCTACTCCTCCATATAAACTCCAGACCCAGAACAGGAAGTGTCTGGGCAACAGGACTCAACTTGGTCCTCTGTTCTTTGCCCAATCTCCCATCTTTTCAATGTAGCTCGCTCTCTGACTGTACTTTCTGCCTGATCTCCTGGCTTCTTGATTTGGTCCGTAGCCAGGGTTCTGCTCACTTCTCGTGACCCTAGTTGGCACCTCAATCCCTGAGTGGCCCCAGACCTGGCAACCCACAACGTCCCTATCTATGCCTGTTTGTAACACTGCTCGCCTCACAGGTAGGCAGACAGTTGTGCTTCTTTGGGGGCTCGTGCTGGGATGGCGGGGTGGGGCTGGTGGTGATAAGGTTTAGGGTAGGCTAGAGGTAGCATGGAATTGGGTATGGTTGGAAGCATCAGGGTGTGGGGAGAGTAGAGGATCCCTGGGGTGAACGCAGCATGATATGAAATCACTGCTATTATCAAACAGTGTTTCTGACCCAAGATTTGTTTTTAACTGATAATCTGTAAACTTTTTACTGACAACCAAACTTTTTTACTATGGTTGATGGGTGATGTGGTAGATGATTGTCCAAGGCTGGCATAAGGGTTACATGTATATTAAGTAAAACATATGTCAACAAAAAATTTGACTGTCAGTAAAAAATAAAATGTCTTGAGCTAGCAACCCTGTACAGTCTCCTCTTTAGATTCTATTCTGATATTGAGATACTTTCGAGTTGAGCAGCAGGCTTCTGACCAAGTGACACTTGCTCTAGGTTGTTTGCTTCCTACTAGCCCTCTTCTGGCTGCCCCGGGAGCCAGTATTTAAAGGAAGCACTTTTGGGGCTAAAAAATGGAGGCACCTTTCTTCTGCTGCTTCTCCGTCCATGCCTCTAACCCTGTTCACTAGTCACGATTTTTTGTCCAGTTACAATTTTTTAAATTGCGCACAAACATGGGGTGTGTGTATGTGGCTGCACAGGCTACTAACATGCACAGTATACATATGGATGTTTATGTATCTACACTGCAGAGATAATAAAACAGCAAACTATGTATAAGTGCCAAAAAGGCCACTTAGGTGGCTGGAAAACTGTTATTTAGATCAGTGTTTTCCAACCTTTTCCAGCCCAAGGCACACTTACATTAATAAAAATTGTCTGCAGCACACCTGTTAAGGCATTCCCCATCCTCAAACCCATTGTAGCACATTGTAGCTCACTGCCACGGCAAAATTCCGTGGCACATCTGTTCATTTCTGATGACACACTTTTGTGCCATGGGACACTGGTTGGGAAACACTGTTTTAGATACCCAAAGTGTAATAGAATGGCCCCACAGAGGATCCCAATCATTTAAAATCTTAAACCATGTAGATACATGTCAAGAATTATTATTGGCACACATCAACGATTGAAAAGTGCAATATTAATGTTCTATTAGGATTATTTTAAATGTTGTTTCCAGGTTTGTTTGTTTTTTGTAAGAGAAAAGATGACAGAAAAGAAAATACTACAATATTAAATTATCCGGTCAGTGTCTGAAATCCTTTGCAGCTCACCTTATGGGGAAGTACTTCCCCATGAGCTTCAGGGCCCAGATGCTTTTATTTTATAACACAGTGAATGAAGCAAGTTTTGCATTTAATTAACAGACTTATGATTTTCCTAACTGTGCTGCTGACATAAGCACATATTTATGTGCAATAAAGCTAAAACACTAAAAACATATAAACTGTAATGCATATATTTCAAGTTCAGTTCTCTGGGACTTGTAACTTGGTCAAACCTACACCAATTTCGACCAGAATATTCAAAGACACAATCTTTCACAAGGGTTATTTCTCTGTCAAACTTCAGATTTCCATTTTCCTTCAGAGTTGCAAAATTTGTTTTAAGAAAATGTTTTCACTCTCCTGGAGGGTTGGAGTTCTTTTAGGAGAAGTAGGCATTGTTTTTAAGAAATTGCTTTTGGACAGAGACCAGATCTGAACAATTGCTGCTCCAAATGTGAAGTTTTGGAAAGATAACAATTATTTAGAACAAGGATTAACCAGTTCAAAATCCTTCACATCTCAGCTCTCCTATTACAAATGATGTTATAGACACAGCGGGTACATCTACATGAGTGCCTGACTGTGCAGTTGTTACTGTGCAGTCATTTAGCATTTGTTTTAGCAAGTACTAAAAGTCTTCACAGTAACTGCTGTTACTGCGCAGTCCCAGTGGTGCATGGGTCATTTGCAATCTTACTGCACAGTAGCAATGAGCTACTGTACAGCAATGAGCAATGAGCTACTGTACTTGTTGCTACTGTGCAGTAGTGTTGGCATCACGGTTTGTGACCACTGATGCTACGTTACTATAGCAATGGGCTATGTTGCAATAGTTCATCACTACAAAGACATATCATCTCCTGTAGATGCACCCAGTGAAAATGTGGCACTGTCCTACAGTGAGTTGGGGGAATGTATGTTTTATATTTGGTGAGAAAGCAGGTGCAGCCATCTAAGAGTTGGCATGGAGGGCTGGACAGCCTGTTTGTGTATGGCTTTTCTTATCAGTAAAGAAGGCTCTTGCAGAAGAGGGATTTCAATTCTTAGACCTTTGTTAAAACCAAAATAACTTGTTCTCCTTTCAGGCTGTCAAGGGTTTACCCTTGAGTGGGTGCATCTACACATGCCCCCCCATGGCACAGTTGTTACTGTGCTGTCATTTAGTACTTGCTTTAGGAAGTACTAAATGATGGCACAGTAACTGCGCCATCCTGCCAGCGCACGGTTATTTTTACCAGCTACATTGACATAGTGGAACACTATAGCAAGGTAGCTTGTCACTACAGCGAAGCTGTGTTGGCATCACAGTTTCTGCCTGCTGATGCTACATCACTGTAATGACGAGCTACATTGCCATAGTGCTTCACTACAGCAACATAGTGTCACGTGTAGACACACTCAGTTTGGAGGTAATTAAATGCATCTGAGAAACCCAATCTAAAACAAATGCAAACCACTAGCATGTCTTCCTTCCCAGTGAAGCACCAGGTTTTATAGACTATTACATGGTAACAAGAGAATGACAATAAGTTTTATATGCCCACCTTTCCCTTGCTGTACATAAACAGTTCTAGTTCAGTTTTCAAACTCAGTTTCCTAAGGCTTAACCCCTAACCCTGTGGTATACAAGAGAGGATGTTTTTCTGAACCCAGTTAATCACGTAAGTGTTCATTTACGTAACTCAAACATACCTATCTTTTGGAACTGACATTTAAGAATTGTCCGCTTAATTGCTGGAGGGGGAGAAAGATTTACTTAGAATGAGTAATTTATCTGAAACGTCAAAGGGTCCAGTGCTGACAGCCACAGAGGCAGCAGGTTACAGTTCATCTGCTTTTTGACAAACAGATGTTAGCACTAGAGGTGGATGAGAAGGGGGCATACTGGTGTTCCAGCTCCCTGGTTGGAGCATTACAACCATGCCTCAAAGGCCCTCTCTCCAGCCAGGGGGCAAGAAGGTTGTTTCTTGGGTTTCCACATCCCCAGAGAAGTCCCATCATTGACCCCTGCCCTCTCCCCTGCTAGGTAAAGCAGCAACTGCCAAAGACAGTCCCTTGCCTTGCAGGGGTAGCAAGAGTGAGGAGGACTGCTTTCTTCTCTCCTCTGCCCCTCTCTTGCCAGGTGTGTAAGAAGGTGTGTAAGGAGATGGGGTGGGGCTTACATGCTGGGGTTCTCCTGACTTGAATGGCAGCTGCTGCTATTTCTTTTGCTCGCTCCTATGAACGTGACTTTGGGCTGCCGTCCTTGAGGTGCAGGCAGCAGTTCGAGCTTCTGGAAGCTGCTTCTGGTGCTCCCCTTTGCCCCCCACCCCCAGAAGCATGACTGTACCTCCCACAGCAAAGCCTTTGCATCCTTCCACCCTCCTTTCCCTCCAAATGCACCACTAGGCACAGCACTTCCCCTGCTCAGTTGCACCAACTTGGTTCCGTGCCTGTCAGGAGAAAAACTCCTGGGGGAAGGGGACCAAACTGGTGCCCCCTCCAAGTCAGTGCCTGAGGCTAGTGCTCTGTTTGCCCCAGCCGAGTTATGCTACTGCCACCCATGGGCATTTCTGATGCCTGAACAGTCCCAGAATTCCCTAGAACTGTTAAAGGGGCAATGAAAATGGGCTCCACCACTTGAGCAGTCTCAGATTGTAACAGGCTGCTAAAGTGGTATAAGGAAGCCAGCCCCAAAGATTATTAAATACATCTGCATTAGATAATAAACCCATGTGTAAGGAAATAGGTCTTGAGCATAGTAAAACAATGGTATAATATTAGAAAGTATGAATCAACCAATTCATTCATTATCAGGGGGAAATGATCCCCAAAAAATCATATGCAAAACATTTAAGTTATTTTTAAAATGTTATAAAATAATTAAAATACTTACAGCTAAAGTGATTTTGCCTAAGATTTCTTCTGGAATAACGTCATCTAATACACTATATACATATTTGTAAAATTTATCAAACGAGGTAGACATGAGCTCCATACAGATCCAACAGTCACCCTAAAAAAAATGAATATCTGTTACTGTCCAGCTGAAGTACTGCACAAGAAAATGTGCTAAATGCAGAAAGGACTTTCATATTTGATCAAGCCTATGAGCCATCAGCATGCATTATCCTCCAAAGACACTCAGTTTGGCAGGGTTCAAGCCATATGGAAGAGTGGGCCCTTGGATGCACATACTAGCACATCCAAAGAAATTAAAGGATTTTTTTCTCAAGTCATGACAATCTGTTTCTCCTAGAAAAGAGGGAGAATTATCAGCATGGGAGACATCTCATCCCTTTCTGTGACAGTGGATCCCAAGTAAAAAAAGAAAGAAAGATAATAGTTGCTAAAATCCAAATCAGAGCTACTGTTCATAATTTACATCCTTTTATTGAAAAGCTATAAAAGGAAAAAAAAACAACAAATTACACTGACCAATATCCAGATAAAACTAAACTCTGAGTTAAAGTAAACTTTACTGAGAGACTACCATCCCTTTTTTTCAAATTGTGCCTCCCCCTTAACACTTTGGCATGTACACAGACCTGTGGGAGCCAAATGCTGAGCCTCTTGAAATGTTATCTACAAATAATTTCATTTTTTCATATATATCCATCATATCCAATATAGCAGGAACTGCACAATGTAATCATAACTGTATAACAGGAGAGTGTCTAATAAAATGAAGCATTTTATGAAGTCATAATTAAACATTTAAGTAAACTTAAAATTTACATGTATTTATGTAAAACTGATGGCAACTTGACTATAGTGATTAAATTAGCTTTTTACTTATATTAAAACCAAAATCAACTATAACTCAGGCCAAACTAAGGGCTACTGTATCTTAGTTCATGATTAAGATTTGAGCTGCTCATGGTAGACTGGGATACCCTAAAAGGGCATACTTTCATTATCAGAAATACAATCATAATTTAGTGTCAGTTTTTTTCTCAAGAGACACACTGCACACTTGATCCTAAACACGTTGCAGCATAATTATTCCTTTAAGCATCTATACCCAAAATGTCAAATGTAGGGGTTGTGAGCTGAGATGACTAGCTTGACATTCGCAGTCTGACTGACTACCACCTACAAGACATATGGTAAAGGTTAGTACAAGAAAAGTGCAAATTTATGTCTGTTTCTAGGAAGAACGGCTGATAATATAGGTTGCATGCAGCTCAGAATTAGAAGGTGTGTAGAGAAGACTTCATAATATAAGATTTTGTTCATTGGTAAGTGTTGTGTATTAATGTTTCAAATAAGTGTTGTGATGTGAGAAGGCTATGACCCTTTTTTCTGTTTCAGATCCAGCAACCATTGTCAACGTGCTTGTAAACTTAAGGCTAGATGACTGCAATGTGCTCCATGTTGGGTTACCCTTGAGGACTATCTGTTGCAGATGGCACAGAATGTGGCAGCCCACTTTCTGCCTGGGGTTGGTGGCTGGGAACATATTACTTCAGTGCTTCAGAATCTACACTGGCTCCTAATAATCTAGTCACAATTCAAGGTCTTGATCCATAAAACCCTAATGTTGTTGGTTTATATAAATCAGGTGAAATTTGAATCACAGGTGATTATAAGCAGAGAGCTTTGTTTTCCATTCGCTAAGGAAAAACATGGATTTTCTCTTTTAAAGGAGAAAAACGCGGGAAATTATGGGTTCCCCCTTGCAGGCTGGCAGGGAGCTGCAGGGAGCAGGACTCAGGGGGTACCATGTGCATGTGTGTACACGCACATGCATGTGACAGCTAGGCAGCAATTGAGAGCAGCTCCTGCAGCTCCCTCCAGGTAAGTCTATGGGGGCAGAGGGGAGAGGGCACAGGTGCTGCGTTGGGGAGGGAGGCGGCACAAGCCCCAGGGCACTGGGGTGGGGAGCACAGGAGACGTGACAGTGCAGCACAGGTGATGCAGTGTGGGGGGTGGGGATGGGACAGGGTGACAATGAGATGTGGCAGGGAGGCACAAGACTTCTGTGCCCACAGCAGGGCATGGGGCTGCAACCAGGCCAGACTACATCTGGACGAGCTGCCTCTGCGACCCAGCAGGCAGGACTTGGCACAGGAGGGAGAGTTGCACTGCCATGGCCACCGAGGTCAGGGTCAGCAGTGGTGGCGCAGAATTATGTCCTCCATGGCTGCTGGGTGGACAGGGGGCACCTCACCTTGGTGACCATGTCAGCGTAGTGCTCCCTCCTTGTGCTGCAACCTGCCCATTGGGCTGCAGAGGTGGCTCCTCTGGAACTGGTCCGCCCTGTGTCCTGCCAGATTGCCTGTGCCCTCCCCATCCCCCACATGTGGCCCCCAGCACATTGCCTGTACCCCCACGTCACCGTAAAATTCAAAACTGCCACTATTAGGACCTGGAGAATGGCTGTTAGGAAAATGTAATGCTACAGTATCAGTTGACATTGCATCTTTGAGTTCCATTATTTGTGGGAGATCTATTTTTTCTAAACGATTATGAATTTAGATAAAACATGGGTTTCCTGAGGAAAATTAGCCTTTTTTAAAAATTGAGAAAATAATATTATTATATCCATCCTAGATGCCAACAAGCTCATATTAAAAAAGCAGAAATTGAACTGGGAGACTGGAAATGTTAGAGTTGTAGTCACAGAGAAGTAGGGCTAGAAGGGACTCCAGTGCTCATCCAGTCCAACTCCCTGCCTAAGGCAGGATCATCCCTATCTAAACCATCCCATACAACCATAATCAACTCTACATTAGACTACCCTCAGCCCTGATGCAACACAGACCCAACACCCTAACCTGCCACATGTAAAACAGAGGAACCACAGCAGCCAATGTTCTGCTTCTATAAAATGCTGACAATATATGCTCAAGGGTAGAGGGTCCTGCCTCTTGCAACAGAGGAAGGCAACACCCCCTACAGTCCATACCAATCTGACAATGGGGTTAAATTTCTTACTGACTCCAAATATGACATAAACTGAAATCTTTATCTCTTGGGCCCATCTAATAATAAGTGTGAAACAACTGTGGCTATGTAACACTTTGTAATATTCCACAAACAGATCTATGTGAATTTGGGCAAGACTTTTCTACATGTTCTGCATGTCTGACAAATATGAACAATTCAGTAATCTAAACTGTTGTGAATTCCTTCATCCTTACAGCTTTGAGGTGGCCTTTTAACTGATCAAAGTCTGAGGCTAAGATTTTCAAATCTCCCTATAAAAACTCAAAAACCCAGAAGCAGAAACTGTTGGGAATATCTGCAGAATAGAGTTCAGTGTGGGCAAACTTAAGCAGTTTCTCTGTCTATAACTTCTGATGAGCTCAACACTGTGTTGGCTATACTACCACTTAGTTCTTAGGCTCTAGTTTAAAACATTGTGTAAGTGTTTCTACAGACTATAGACATATCTAAAAAAATAAAGTTACTCATCAGTAACTGGAGTTCCTCACAGTGTATTATCCTTATACACAATCATCTCTGGGTGTCTTGCACCCCTAAATTTCAGAGTTCTTGCTTTAGCAGTCCCTATAGTGTGTACTCTAGCCCCAATCCCCCCATGATGGCTGGGAAGAATGGGGGAATGAATGGAATGGGAAGAATGGAAGCAGGGTAGAATCAGAATGTGTATATGGTCAATACATCTCAAAGAACTCCTGCTACTGCTAAGTACCTTCATTTACTTCTCCAAACAATGATTACAAATTATTTCCTATAAACATATACACAACCTAGTGGGTGATTCCAAAGTAGTGCCCAAATACTGGAGGTGGGTCTCAGAGTCCCCTAAGGTAGCATTTCCCAAACTGTGGGGCATGCCTCCCTGGGAAAGTGAGAAAGGTTCCTAGGGAAGGTGCGTGTGAATCACAATGACAATCAGTAGCCACTACTTTAGCCGCTCTCACAACCCCTTACCTTAGTAGTTACTATTTCTTCCTCTCACCACCACTTCCCATCAACAACAGGAATCAACAGCAATCGGCAGTAGGGGCTGTGGCAGAACGCCACTTGCTTATCCCCGAAAACTCTGCTCTGTGACAATTTGGTTAGGATGGGCCCAGCAGAGGATACACACCTTACCCTATCTCTTTAGGTAACCTGAGCTGGATACATTCCTGAGGGAGGGGGGAAACCTGCTCCCTCTGCCTACGTGATTAGCATCACATACCTAGGTGAGGGGCTTGGGCACCCTGATGGGCTAGAGACTGCCAATCTGCCTAGCAACCAGTGATGCATTTCAAATTGGTTGGCTGACAGCCAACAGGTGCTGGCCTCCATTGGACCAGGGAAATGAGGTCATAAGGGCTATATAAGTTAAGGACTGCCCAGGCAGCGGGTGTGCTCTAGGAAAGGGGTCAGCCAGACGTAAGGCACCCCCAGGGAGGCACTCAGAGCCTAGAAGGTGGTCGGGCACAGTGAGGAAGGTGGCTAAACGCAGGAGCACCCTCTACTGGCCCACTACAGGGGCAATCAAAGGCAGCAGCTGAAGTAGGGAGGTGCAAGACTGCTTGACTTTACTACAGAGAGATGTAAACTCCCAAGATTTGGGGAACACTTCTCTAGGGGAATAACTAGTTAGGACTACTCTACAAAGTGCAGAATACTGGAGGTATGAATGGAACTCTGGGTGGCAGCTCTGGAGGCCTGTCTCTGCTTCAAGTAGGTTTTTGCATGAGGGAGACAATGCTTCTAGTGAGTATAATGTGGCTCTGGAATTGTTCAAGGTGAATGACATCTCATTTGTTTTAGAGCAGACAAGCTCCATGTCCTCAGAAGAATGCTCCTCAGTTGCTGATCAGAGTCCTTTAGGGAGACCTGAGCATCAAACCACCGACAACGGTACACTGCCATTGCCAACATCACAGGGATAATTAAAAGAGCAAAAGTGTCCTCAGCCACATAAATCAAAGCAGGACAAGGAGGGAAAAAGCAGGACACTATACAATGAAGATAGTGGTGAAGACCAAAGATAACCTTACAACCCAGGTACGGAATACAGGCAGTCCTTGGACTTACAACACAAATGGTTCCTGAAAACCGCGTCTTAAGTCGAAACACCGTAACTCGGAACCAATTTTCCCATAGGAAGCACTGTTATAAATGGGGGATTGGTTCCTGAACCAAGGCCCAACACCCTGTTTTCACCAAAAATAATCAAAAAGTTTGTACTCAATCAATTATAGATGTGCAATATAGCTACATTAATGCTATATGTAAATAGCAATCATAGTGATTTGGAAGGACTTCTTTGGTGACTTGCTGGACTTTTTGAAGGGCTCTTGGTTGGACTTTTTGAACGGTTCTTGGCTGGAGTCTTCTCAGGATTCTTGGCTGCAGGTTTTTCTGGAGTCTTGAACCTGTTCACTGGCATGGAGTCGCATCAGATCAAGTGTTGTAAAGTTGAAACTGACGTCAGAAAGTTGAAACAGGGTGTCAATTTATAAACGTTGTAAGTGCGAAACGTTGTAACTCGAAATGTTGTAAGTCGAGGACTGCCTGTAAATAGTTTGCCTCAGTCCTCAATAACAATGTAATTGAGGACAATGATAACGTACCAAATGTCAATGAGGATAGTGTTATGAAAATTACTATGTCTGAGTTGGAGATTAATTAAGAACCCAGATACTGAAAAAAACAGCATATGAAATAGCAATCTTTTTGTCTGACTAAGTAATAATACATCAATTCAGGGACAGCGCCTCTGACAGGAGAATAGCAAAAGTGACAGGCTTACTAGTTTGACTTCAATATTTTACAAGATCTTGGAACATATATTGAAGGAATAAAATGATCAGGGATATGGAAAAAAAACAGAAAATGGGACAAAACACATCGTTTTATCCAGGGAAGACTGTGTCAGACCAATCTTACAACAGGAAAACTGTTTTTTTAGACAAAAGCAATGCAATGGACCTGACCTATCTAGATTTAAGCAAAGCTTTAGATAGCATTAGGGGTGCACCAATAAAGATTTTTTGGGGCCAACACCAATGGACGATTGTTAACGAGCCATAT
>NW_005843102.1:312318-315840 GCF_000455745.1 Alligator sinensis | reverse complement strand
AGAGCCATGAGCGGCTTGTCTAGGGGGTGCAGGGGGCTCCTGCGGCACTGTGTGCACCCCCAGGCAAGGCATGGGGGGGGAGGGGGGAGGCATGTACCTCCCAATCTGTGTGAGGGGTGAGAGCAGGCTGCTGCTCCAAGCCAAGGAGGGGTGCCGGGTTTTTCCCAGTGCGGGGGGGAATGAGGGGTTGGGCCAGAGCTGCACTTGGGCTGGGGGGTGGAGTCGGTGGCAGTACTGGGTGGAGGGGGCGATAATGTCAATTTTCCTTTTATTGGTGCTACTTAATAAAGCTATTTCTCTCTTGCAAAGAACTCAGAAAGACAACAGCAGGTCAGAATGTTTTTGACATTATGAATTCCTATTTGAAATCTCTGGGTTTATCTAGTGATTCAAGTGTAGAAGTTTGCACCCCTAACAGTGGCTCCCCATGTCACCCTTAAAAGGACCTCACAGCATCCCAATTGAGAATCACTGGTTTAAGGGAATGGAGAACCTACCTTAGAGGAAATTAAAAGAGCCTGGAAATTAAAAGAAGCCACCCAGAGACCCCCCAGCAGCTGCGGAGATCGCCGCCGACCCCCAGCACAGCTGGAGGTAAGCGGGGCCCATGGTGGGAGGCGGTTAACCTCTAGAGAGTGGGAGGAGGTGGCCGAGTGGAAGCCGGGCTGGGTCTCTCCCCGCCCAGGCCCCTACTTTGCCCAGACCCCCAGGGAGCCACATGACCAGAGCCGCACGAACAGGCTGTGCAAACAGGCGCACTTGTCTGCTGGCATGTGGGTTAGCGTGCGGTTTGTGCAGCAGGGTGCGCAGGAGGGCCCAAGGCCAGGGCTACGAGCCCCCTAGGGTAGGCAGACCAGGCCCAGCCCACCTACCAGTGGCATGCCCCGGATGGGCACGTGCCACACTCAGAGGGTCCCCAAGGGATCTGCGGCCGGCACCTCAGAGATAGCCACCCAGACGGAGCCCATGGTTCTGGGCTCCACGCAGAACGAGCCCCTGGCTCTTGGCTGCGGGTTTTCAGGCTCTCAGGCCCAGGAGCATGGCTACCTCCCCTTGTGGGGTCTGCTCCCTTTTGGGGTCTCTGGCACGCCTGTTGGAGGAGCTCCAGGCCGCAGTCCAGAGACTTCATGCCATCAGAGACTGTGAGCAGGAGATAGAATCCTACTGCCAGGCCCTTCTTCCCCGGGAGCTAGAGGGGAGACCACAGTCTCCCTCAAGGACAAGGGAGGACTCTGGGACCTCCCATTCTGTCCAGTCAAGGGAATGGACCAAGGTGCTCAAGGGCCCTAAGGCCTGCTGCACCAAAGCCCCTGTCCCGCTGGTACTTAGCAACAGGTACGAACCTCTTGCAGCCCCAGTAGCTCCTGCAGGCAACACAAGCTCAACTGGAGCTACTGCCCCTGTTCTCCCCAAGACAAAACGTAAAGTGTTTGTTGTGCGAGACTCCATCCTGAGGGGGACCGAGGGGGTAATCTGCCGCCCCGACCCCTTAGCCCAGGAAGTTTGCTGCTTCCCAGGAGCCCATGTTGAAGACATTGCGGAGAAGATCCCTAAGCTCCTCCAGCCCACAGACCACGCTCCTTATTCATGTGGGCACCAATGACATGGCTCGGAGCGCTCCCAGCCGGATCATGAGGCGCTACAGGGATTTGGGAGCGGGGCTAAAGGATCTGGGGGTACAGGTGGTGTACAGGGTATGGGCTGAGGAGAGAGAGGAGGATCCAGGTAGTTAACCAAAGACTGTGGCACTGGTGTCATTGGGAAGGCTTTGACTTCCATGACCACAGCCCGCTCTTTGGTGAGAGAGGCAGTGAGCTGCTAGGAAGAGATGGCCTCCACCTCTCTCCGCTGGGGAGGAGGCTCTTCTCAGCCAGACTGGTTGACCTGCTCCACTGGGCTTTAAACTAAGTCCGCTGGGGGATGGGGGGACTACCGCCACTGCTGGCCCACTGAGCAACCCTTGCAAAGCCAGCAGGCCAAGGCACTTAAGGGAGCCCACCCCTGCCCTAGCCCTGGTACAATCTGTGGTCAAGGCAAGAGCCCCCAAGGGGACACTTGTCTGCCTGTACACAAATGCCAGGAGGTTGGGGAATAAGCAGGAGGAACTCGTCCTCCTGCTTAACACAAATAATTACGATGTCATAGAGATAACAGAGACCTGGTGGAACTCCACCCATGACTGGACCACAGGTATAGATGGCTATACCCTGTACAGGAAAGATCAAGTAGATAAAAGGGGCGGGAGTGTAGCTCTCTATGTTAAGGAAAGCTACATGTCCCTGTAAGCTGATATTGGTGACCAGGGTGGATGACTGGAGGCCCTCTGGGTTAAAATCCATGGGGAACACAGCACAGGGGACACAACGGTGGAAGTCTACTACAGACCTCCAACCCAAATTCAAGAGCTTGACCAGGAGTTTGCCCGGGAATTGGCTGAGGCATGCATACTCCAGGACCATGGTTGTCATGGGAGACTTCAACTACCCAGACATCTCGTGGGAGGATCATTCAGCAAAATCTGAGCGGTCGCAAAGCTTCCTATCATGCATGGATGACCTCTACCTGACTCAAGAAGTCTACGGGCCAACAAGAGGTAAAGCGCTGCTCGACCTGGTACTGGCAACTGGGGATGACCTAATCGGTGACCTAGTGATTGATGGGAAGCTGGGTGACAGTGACCACGAGCTGATCACCTTCACCATTAAGTTCATCACGGGGGCAAAGAAGGGAATTGGTGAGGTTTTATTCACAAAGGCGCCCCTGGGGGTTACAAGAAATAATGGCTATAAGCTAGCAGAGAGCAGATTTAGATTGGACATTAGGAAGAACTTCTTCACAGTTAGAGTGGCCAGGGTTACCCAGGGAGGTGGTGCTCTCCCCTACCCTGGGGGTCTTTAAGAGGAGGTTGGATAGGCATCTAGCTGGGGTCATCTAAACCCAGGACTCTTTCCTGCCTATGCAGGGGGTCGGACTCGATGATCTATTGAGGTGCCTTCCGACCCTAACATCTATGAATCTATGAGCCATCTGCCGTAAAGCTGGTAAGTCAATCAGCAACACTGAAGTCCTTGACTTCAGGACAGCTGACTTTGACAAGCTCAGGAGGCTTGTCAGTGAGACCCTAAGGGACCACGACCCAAAGGGGAGGGGAGTTAAGGAAGGTTGGTTGCTCCTCAAAGGTGCGATCCTCAATGCACAAACTAATTCTATTCCATCTTGGAGGAAAGGCAGCAAGAGGGCACAGCAGCCCCCCTGGCTCTCCAGGGATCTAGCAGACCTCCTGAGGCTAAAAAGAAAGGCCTACAAAGGATGGAGGATGGGATTCACCTCCAAGGAGGAATATTCTGCACTGGTCCAGTGCTGCATGGAGCAAACCAGGAAAGCCAAGGCTGCAACTGAACTCCAACTACCTTCAAGTATCAAGGACAATGAAAAGTCCTTTTTCAGATATGTGGGGAGCCGGAGGAAAAGCAAGGGCAACACTGGACCCCCTGCTAAACCAGATGGGACAACTGACACCCA
>NW_005843102.1:308721-311293 GCF_000455745.1 Alligator sinensis | reverse complement strand
GACCAAAACGCTGGCTTGCATCCATAGATGCTTCTCAAGCAAATCCCGGGACGTCATTCTCCCCTTGTACTTGGCCTTGGTGAGGCCGCAGCTGGAGTACTGCGTCCAGTTTTGGGCCCTACAATTCAAAAAGGATGTGGAAAAGCTTGAGAGAGTCCAGAGAAGAGCCACACGCATGATTAGAGGTCAGGAAAACAGACCTTATGACAACAGGCTGAGAGCTATGGGGCTCTTTAGCCTGGAAAAGTACAGGCTCAGGGGTGATCTGATGGCCACCTATAAGTTTATCAGCCACCTATAAGTTTATCAGTTAAGGAGTGACCACCAGTATCTGGGGGAATGTTTGTTCACCAGAGCGCGCCAAGGGATGACGAGGCTGAATGGTTATAAACTACTGCAAGACCATTTCAGGCTGGACATAAGGAAGAATTTCTTTACTGTCCGAGCCCCTAAGGTCTGGAATAGCCTGCCATCGGAGGTGGTTCAAGCACGTACATTGAAAACCTGCAAGAGAAAATTGGATGCTTATCTTGCAGGGATCCTATGACTCCAGCTGACTTCCTGCCCCTCGGGCGGGGGGCTGGACTTGATGATCTTCTGAGGTCCCTTCCAGCCCTAATATCTATGAAATCTATGAAATTTAGTTGAACAAAATGTTGAGAGGAGAGATGATTATATTTTATTAATGCATTTGTAACATGTATATCAGATAGGGAAGAGCATTTTAATTTTAAAATCAGTAGTGGGACAAGTCTGAACGGCTACAAGCTGGTTAAAATTAACAAACTGTTAAAAGTAACAATTAAGGGAGGTATTTGGTAACTGCTAGCTAGGAGGCAAGAGTGTACACAGGCCTTAACACCAGATGTTACTTACAGAGATCTTTATGGAGAGAGGATAATGGTGACAGAGTCAAGAACATATACTCTCTGCAACTTTCCTGAAATTTGCCTATCTCTGACTAAATAACAGCTGTGGTTTGAAATGCACGATGGGAGAAGTCTGCCAAAAGACAGTCTTCACACTGCTGCTAAGACTCTGACTGGAAAGGATAGCTATAAATGGAAGCAATATTTTTTTGCTTCTCTCCTCTTTGATGGACAAATGAAATATTAAATATTATAAAATGTAAGTGGTTTTCCTCTTTCACTTTTCACCTTAGAAGTACAAGGAATATACAGTTTGGTGCCTACTGGGTTTGCTGGAGGATCTTGGGGACAAATATCAAGATGTGTGGGAGCTTTCATACCCTAATGAAAGGTGTGAAGGAACTGAAGCATTTATGAAGAAGCCATCTCTCTAATGTGTTCATTAGGCAATTGGGTCAGGTGGATGCTGAAATTCCATTTAGTTTTTAACAGTCCGGCTGAAAATCCCTCCCTCTCATATGTGCTCATAGTTCTATCTCTTCTAGTGCTGTCATTTTCTGTCTCTACACACAACACAGAAATACTGATTCAAGCACCCTTGTTGCATCACTGGTAGAATACCACTGCTGTGGATGAGAGCTATAGCGGAGCATGGTGGGACTAGGTACAGAGGAGGCGTACTCCTGTGTGTGTAGGTTATAGGGGAAGGGATGAGGCTAGGTGAAATTAAGAGGGCTAGTTTTTCCCTCAGTTTGTCACAGTTGATGGGGGAAGGGGGTGCAATGGGACTGAGGATATACACTAGTTGTAAAATATCCTAAATAATCTGTTCCATTACTGTTGCCTTATGGAACTGTGCGACACTTCAGTAGCTGATTCGATTTGGAGGAGATTTGGCCCAATTCACGGACTGAATCTCCAAATCCAAATTGAATTCAGAGACCAAGTAAAAGCTCTGAATCGATTCAAAGCATCCGAATCGATTCAGAAAACCTTTGGCCGATTCGGAGATTCAGCCATAGGCTAAACAGGCAGCTGACAACTGCTTCCAGCTGGAAAGTCTGTTAGGGTTGGAGGAGGGGGGAGGGAAGCGGTGTGGGGGAGGGAGGGATTGGAGCTGGTTTGGGGACAAGCTGCCCAGCCAGGGTGGGAGGTGCAGGCAGCGGGCACGGCAGCACTGGGAGCAGGGGCTCTGCCCTGCTGCTGCTTGCTCAGCCAGAGTGGGGGTTGGGGGGGAAGCGAGTGTGGCTCACTCCAGGTAGAAGAGGGCAAGTGGCAGCAGGGCAAGTGGCCCCCTCTCCCAGTGCCACTGCACTTGCATCCTGCATCCCTCCACACCAGCTGGCAAGCGGCGACAGGGCAGAGCCCCTGCTCCCAGTGCTGATGCGGGCACAGCAGTGCTGGTAGTGAGGGCTATGCCCTGCTGTCACCCAGACCAAGCCATGCTTGCATTGCACCTCCCCACCCCAGTGTGCCAAGCGGAAGCAGGGCATAGCTCCCATGGCTCCCCCCGCCAGGGCAGAGGCAGACACAGCTGGAGGAGCCATGTGAGAAGCCCCCATTGCTGCCCTGCCTGGCCCCATCCCTCGCCCGTCCCAGCCTTGGGCACTTTAAAAAAACCCTGCACTCACCGGCTCTGGCAGTGGCAATCGGGGGCCTCTGAAGGCTCATGGCAGAGCCCCTCCCCCCCAAAGCATGAGGCA
>NW_005843102.1:276502-308692 GCF_000455745.1 Alligator sinensis | reverse complement strand
CAGCGGAGGGACGCAGGCCCCCCCCCCCCCCCCCACGCTTGGCACCCGCACGGCAGCTGCCCCGTGGCACGGGTGCAGCACGGCTTGGCAGGGTGCCGCACACCATCTGGGAGCTCGGGCGGCTCCACATGTCAGCCAGAGCCTGGCAGCACTCAGCCCAAATGGCCCCAGGTCCCAGGCAGCGTGCAGTGCCCTGCTGAGTTGTGCTGTACCCGTGTCATGGGGCAGCTGCCATGGGGGTACCAGGCGGCAGGGGGGGGTGATCACCACTGCCCCATGCTGAATGGGGGAGCTCTTCCATGAGCCCTCAGGGGCCCCAATTGCCACTCCTGCAGCCAGTGAGTACGGGGATTTTTTTTTTTTAATTGCTGGGATGCTGAGGTCAGGCGGGGCATCCATCAGGGGCAGGGCTGGGTGGGGTGGGGGAGATTGGAGAGCAGAGGCTGTGCAGGCAGGCTTTGCCACCTGGCCCCAGAGCCCCCACAGCCCCTGCTACTGCCGGTGAGTTCGAGGTTTGTTTGTTTTTTGATTCCTGGACAGCTGGGGCCAGGTGGGGGGACCATCGGGGTGAGGCCAGGAGGAAGGAGTGATCAGAGAGTGGGGGCTCTACCTTGAGTGCCCAGAGGCCCCAATCACCACTGCTGCAGCTGGGACTAAGCTGGGACTGGGGCTCAGCAGAGCAGCCATGGGGGGTTTTCTCGCATTTTCTCGCAGCCCCCCCAGCCTGGGGAGAGGCGGGCACAGCTGGAGGAGCCACGGGAGAACCTGCTGCCGCCTGGCTGTGCCTGCCTCTCCCCAGCCCATCCGAATCACCGAATCTCTCCGAATCAGCACTGAATCTTCCGAAGCTGATTCAGCTGAATCGATTCAGGATAGTGATCCGAATCTCCGAATTGAATCACTGTCCTCCAAATCAGCCGAATCCGAACTGAATACTTCCCTATTCGCGCAGGCCTATGCCTTACAATAATCTTAAGTACACAGTATAATGGCAATGGTAGCCTTAAGGGTCAAGAGAGCACAACCATAACAATCTGTTTAAAGATGGGGTCTGGGTCCACAACAGCCTGAATGAGTGAGCCACATAAGCTTGTTTCATCTTTAAGCCTGCTGGAGGATGATACAGCCAGCCTCGTGAAATGGCAGAGTGCAGCTGAGTTCAGTTTGGTATTTGTGCAACTGGAAATATGAATCAAAATATCATGCTGATTACTGAAGATTTAGAAATGGCAGGCACATAAAAATAGCAAGACAGTGCCTTAGCCAGAAACCTGTATACAAATCAGTTGGTAAGTTGCTTAGATAACTTTCTGAATTACAGTCATGCTTAGGAAGCTTCTACTGAAATGGAGGCCCTACTGTGCTCAGAGCGTGTAACACCTGAATGATAAAGATGTAAAGGTTCACTTGCCCATAAATTTTAAATAGATGAGACAGACAGAACACAGGAAAAAAAGGCATTGTTCTCCTAATTTTACAGATGAACTACTGAGGCCCAGGAAATTAACTAACTTGACCAAAGTCACACAGGGAGACTTTACAAAACCAGGAAATGAACCTACCTTTATTTTTTTTCACTTAAAATAAATACCTTAACCAGTAACTACTCTTTTGCCTGGACAGCTTTGTGGTACTGCCCCTTATACTTGTCCACAGACTACCTGTAGTGTTGGATATCTTGCAAGAGGAAAACAATTATTAAGTTGCTTGTCTTCCCCTCCAAGCATACAGGGATGAGTTAGAGTGGTGAATGAACACAGTCAAGCCTCTATCCCTACTGTGTCAATCTAAGCCAGCAATAGTCAGAAACAATCTGCACTAGCAAAAGGGCTACGGCAGACTGCTTTTCTTCTGGAGATGGGGCAGCAGTGACTAGGTGGTAGCAGAAAACAGGGTAGATATGCCTTGTATAACTAAATAAGATATAGAGAGAGCATAAACTTTCATGAACTCAAGCTCACTTCATGAGATACTGTGAAAGGACAAGCATACTACAGCGTATAAAGTAGAGTGAGTAATTTGAATACAAAAGGTAGGAAGGGAGGAGGAAGGGAAGTGGGGAAGGAGAGTAGCAAAAAAGAAAAGAACCCATAGGAATGAAGGGATAACAAAAGCTTATCCCAGTAATAAGATAACGATTTGCAGTCCCTGTTTAAACCATACTTAACACAGTCCAGTCTACGGATGATTTCTTGTTCTGCCACTTTCTGTTCAAACTGTTTTTTAAAATGTTGCTATCTGAGAACAGCAGTCCTGAGGTCAGCAATGGAGTTTTCCAGGGAGGTTAACGTGTTCTACCACAGGCCTTTGTTTCTTTCTGCAGCTGATGTCAGATCAGTGTTCATTCATTCTTACACAAAGAGATCACCCCATCTGTCTGAAGCAGACAGCAGAGGGGCACTGTAAGCCAGTGATGGCACACACAGCCTGACCACAAGGAAATCTGGGACATCTAGAACACTGCTTCCCTCCTGCCCCCCCACTCACCCAAGTTAGTGGCACTGTGGCAGACAGAGGTGCCTGCTTAGCCACCTGTCTGGTGTGCCAGGCTGCTCTGCCTGCTCACCAGACTGAACCCTGTACCCCTGCATTTTAACTCTCACCAGCTGGCTGAGACCGGCCTCCGAAATCTGGGACTGTCCTGGCTAAACCAGGATGTATGGTCACCCTAGGCATATATGACACAGATAGAGTTGCAGGTGAATGAATTTAGGATGTTATACTCCTTGTTATCTGGTCCATTGATCATGTGGTCCGTATTGATGTGGAGACACAGCAAGCATTCAAGTCCATTGCAAGGTCTGGTGCCTCAGTGAGGATGGGAGTTGGTCTGTTGCTTGACAGATGCCATTTGAGGTTGGCAGGCGGTCTGTAAACAAGGAAAGGTTTGTCCCTGCTGGTTACCTTGAGATGGTCATCCTTTTCTAGTAGGGACTGGAGGTCATTAATGATGTCTCTAAGGTGTTCAAGCTGTGGGCTGTAGGTGATGACCAAAGGGATTCTGTTGTTCTTGTCCCAGGGCTGGTACTGTAGCAAGTTGGAGTAAGGTCTAAGTCTGGTTTTGTTGATTTGAATGGTTATGGTTTTCGGATTATAACTGTAGGATTCCTTGCTCCAGAGCCTTAAGGTGTTTATCCTGGTTACTGGGATCAAAGGACATAAAATTGTAACATAGTGCTTGGCTGTAGACAATGGATCTAGTTGAGTGCTTGAGATGAAAGTTGGTGGTGTGTAGGGTAGCTCTTGTGGTCAGTTGGTTTCCAATACAATGTGGTGGTGATGTAGACACTGCAAAACTATACTGTAGTGTCTAGGAAATGAATCTGCTGCGTTGAATATTCCAGAGTCAGTTTGATGGCGGAGTGAAAATTGTAAAAGTCCTAGTGATTTTTTTTCGAGAGATTCCATTCCATGTGTCCGTATTATGAAGATGTCATCAATGGACCTGGACCTGAGGTATATCAGGGGGATTGAGAGGGCAGGTTAAGAGGAGATGGACTTCAAGGTTTGTCATTCATATGTTGGCATACTGGGGGGCAATGTATGTGCCCAGGGCCGTGCCATTCATTTGCAGACATAGAGTCCTCAAATCTGAAACAGTTGTGTGTGAGGACAACACAGGAGAGCATAATGGAAACAGAAGTTCTCTCATTAGGGATAATGTTTTTTATGGTTTATAATCCATCCTCATGGCAGATATTTGTAACAGAGATGTGACATCCATGGTAGCTAATATGGTGTTGAGTGGAAGCTTATCACTGGAGCCCAGTTTCTTTAAAGAAATCTGTGATTTTTTCAAATAGCTGACATTCAGTGACAAATCTGATTCCCACCCTCCCTTTGTGCTGATGGGCCTGTGTAATTACTGTCCAGTCTTGTTTTGCATTGTTGAATTCTATTGTTTTGACAGGAGATCCCATCTCCAGTTTTCTCCTAACCTGAATATAGTGTCAGAGATCCATACATGCTGGACTACCTTCTCAGTGTTTTTTTGTGCACATTACAGGCTGGATGACAGGTACAAAACCTTCTTGCTGTCTCACTCTGCTCAGATCTAAAGACGGCAGTACATTCCTCAAAGACAAAGAGTCCATCAAAACTGCTGGAAGGAGCACTACCAAAGGCTCCTGAACTGAGAATCAACAATAGCTGATGAAACCAGTGAATCCATCCCACAGTATCCAATAAGATAAGCACTTACCAGACCACCAACCTTGGAAGATGTCCACCGGGCAATAAGACAGATGAAGAACAACAAAGCATTTGGCCCAGACAGCATACCAGCTGAGGTCTTCAAAGTTGGTGGGGGAACTATGGTCAACAAGTGCCAACATTATTTCTTAAAATCTGGAACACTGAGGAAATTCCCAATGACCTAAGGAATGCTAATACTATCGCCATTTTTAAAAAAGGAGGTAAATCTGACTCTGGAAACTATCAAGGTGTTGCACAGGTCCTCTCCATTGCTGGGAAGATCCTCAATCAGATTCTGTGGAAATGAATGTTCCCTCTTGCCACAGAAATCCTTCCTGAGTCTCAATGTGGCTTCAGACCATCCAGATGTGCCATGGACACGATTTTTGTGGCCTGGCAGATCCAGGAAAAATGCTAAGAACAACACCACAGACTGTGTATGGCCTTTATTGATTTGACCAAAGCTTTTGACTCTGTTAACTGTGAGGCTCTATAGAAGATCTTATCAAAGTTTGGCTTCCCTGGAAAATTTATCACCATGCTAAGACCCCTTCATGACCAGATGACTGTCTCCATCCTATGCAGTGCCTTCGCTATAGAGCCCTTTTGCCATTTGAACTGGTGTCAAGCAGGGCTATGTGATTGCACCTATTCTACTTTCCATCTTTCCTGTGGTCATCAAGATGCTTATCCCTGACCATCTGCCACATGGCATTGAGTACAGGAGGGCTGGGAACCTTTTCAATCTTTCCTGCTTCCATGCCAAAAGCAAAGTTACATCAGGCTCAATTGTGGAAATTCAGTACGCTGATGATTCTGCTGTCATTATACATTCTGTGAAAGACCTATAAATGACCCTTAATTGCTTCTCTCAAGCATACCAGTGCTCAGGACTGACTTTTAACATTGGAAAAACAAAGATGCTTCACCAGCCTGCTCTGGACCAATCAACTCCCCCTAGCAGAGATCCTCATTGATGGACAGGAGCTAAAGAATGTTAAATACTTTGCATACCTTGACAAAGAAGGTCAACATTGATGAGGAGATTCAATATAGGGCTCAATGTGCCAGCTTTGCCTCTGGAAGACTGTATCATTGTGGGTTCAACTATCACAACATCAGGACTTGAACAAGGCTCCTATTATATAAGGCTGTAGTAACCCCAACTTCTCTCTATGGGTAAGAAGCTTGGGTGACCTACAGGGACCACCTGAAAAGCCTGGAACACCTTCACCAGTGCTACCTCCAGAAGATCCTTGGCATAAAATGGGAGGATCATTGCACAAATGAAGAGGTTTCACTGATGCTACACTACCATCATGGAAGCATTGATTATTTAACATCAGCTGTGGTGGACAAGGCATTGTGTGTGCATGCCTGATGTACATTTACCAAAACAACTGCTACAGTCCCAACTCAGCCAAAGACAAAGGACACGCGGGGACCAAAGAAAACGCTTTAAGGACATCCACAAGGTGAACAGTAAGACATGTAGCACTGATACCATAAATTGGGAAAAACTATCCTGGGACAGGGCTACAGGGCTACACGGCCTTTTGGGAGAAAGTACATCTTAATTTGAGGAAAACAGTCTCACCCTAGAGGCAGAAAAACAACAGAAAGTAGGGCTGCGCTGATAGAGATTTTGGGGGCCAGCACCGATAGCCAATTTTTAAGGAGGCATATCAGCTGATACCGATCCGATTTCCAATACAGCTGAGTGCAGCTGGTAAGTCTGTTGTGGTGGAAGGGGAGGGAGGAGGGAAGGGGCATGGTGGAGCAGGTCAAGGCCCCTGCAGTGGGGGAGGGAGTGGGGCAGGTGGGCAGGGTGGTGTGGGGCGAAGCTGTGGATTGCCCAGGGGGCGTGGGGAGGGGGGAGTGGCTCCCTCCGCTGCGCACACCCCGGGAGACCACGGGGTGGGGTGCCCCTGGATTTGTGCAGAGCGGGGCAGGCTGCAGCTGCAGGCTCTTCCCAGCAGGGGCTGGGCTGTGCTCGGGGCGGGCAGCAATGGCACTGGGAGGGGGACTATGGGAAGGGAGCTGTAGCCACCCCAAATTTCGCTGTAGCCTGGTTCAGCCCCTGGGCCCAGCCCACAGCTGCAGCCAACCGTGTCCGTGCCCCTGAGCAGATCCGGGGGCACCCCCCACATCCACCATGTCCTCTTGGGGTGCATGTAGTAGTGAGAGCTGCCCCCTCTCCCTGTGCCCCCTGGATAAGCCATGGCTTCATTCCATGCCTGCCCTACCCCAGCTGGTCAGCATCTGCCTCAGCCCCTGCCCCACTCCCTCTCTCACTGCAGGGGGCAATGATCTGTCCCCACATTCCCTTTCCCTCCCCCCTCCCCTTCCATCACAACTGACTTATCTGCTGCACACAGCTCTCCATGCTGTTGGGCTGTGCTCCTCGCTGCCTACGTGCTGTGCTGCGGCTGCGTGCATGCATGTGCATTTATCAGCCAAATGATCGGCCACATCGGGGTGATTTTCGATACAATCAATTTTCTTTATATCGGTGCCAATCCAGTATCAGACCAATGTATCAGTGCACCTCTAGCAGAAACAGAAGGAAATCAAACAAGACTGAGAAATCCATGGTCCAATCCTCCCTTTAACCACCACATGTGGTGTCTGCCAGAGTCTTTAACTCTTGGATCAGCCTTCTTAGCCATCTATGGAATCATCTACAACCCTTTACTTGACCCGTGAGTAATCATCCTCAACCATGAGGGAGCGCCACCACCTCTGTTGCTGCTGCTGCCAGTCTGGGTTGCCCTAGCACTTGGTGATATATGAAGATGTTACAAAGAAACCCTTTTACATTTTTTGTCCTTGTCTACACTGGGAAATTATGTTTTATTTAAACATGTGTATAATTGTAAACACTTAATGTAGACAAGGCCACGTGATATTGAATATCATGTCGCCTGGTTATGCTTAACACTATGGTCTCCGCTAGAGTTATCTACAACCAGCTGATATAACATTAAACCCAGCAGGCCTTCTCTACAAGAGTGTTAATTTATTATTAGCACTGCTAATCACCACCCAATCTGTGCAAAACTCTGACCAGACCTAGTGCTATCAGAGCCTTGAGGTACAAACACCCAGAACAATGAAAGGGACTTGTTCAGCAGTCCATGGCATGGCCATGCTGCAACATGTATGCCAGGTAACTGTAAGAGAAACTCTACCCCTTGGGGTACCACTTGCCCCTTGTTGCAAGTGTCTCCAGGGATTCTGCAACCCCAACCTGTCCCAGCAGAGGGCAGTATATGCAGGCTATAACCTTTTTAAGAGCTAAAAGATAAATCATATTTGACAGTTCCTGGTGTAAAAATTTGAACTTCACACAAAGTATTTCCAGAGAGAAAAATTAAAAAAAAAGTCTGAGTGCTTTACTTTAGAAACTGCCACAAATCCTAGAGGTGAGTAGAAGGAAAAGACAGTAGGAGGACAGGAATGAACACAAGACAGGTCTTATGAATGAACATAACAACAGATATATGCACATGCACACACATACACATATATGTATGCGTACATATGAGCAATTATACATCAGGGTTTCTTCCCTTTAATTATAACTGAAGACACAGAAAACCTGCAGTAAATTAACTCCCTCTTACTATAAATTAGATATTGCCATGAAATATTTTTCCTGTGTAAAGTAAACCCTCTAATACAAATAAAACAAGGTCTAAGTTCCCACCTCTCTGAAGAGTGCTCCATAAAATTGAACAATATATGGACAGTCACTGCTTCGCATCACTACATCCAAGTCCATCAGAAGCTGTTTCTGTTCTTTTTCATCCACCGTTGACCGAATTCTCTGAAAGAGTAAAAGTGGCAGACGTTTTATTGCTAATCCACTGAGACTGTATCATCATAATTTAATTCTGAAGAACCCTGTCAGTGCTCCAGACACTATGCTAGACCCAGATTCTTACAGACATGGAAACAACATACTCTAAAAAAAAAATCAGACCTTGATTTCACATGACACTAGTAAATAAAAAGTACTAAATACATGTAGTTCAGATTAAGAAATCCTTAGCTAAATTTTACTTTAACAAACTCCAGCATTATTGGTGGAGATTCATAAAAACAGGTGAAGAAAATGAAATAATAGATTTTCCTTACTCTCCTTAAAAGCTACAGCAAAATAGTATTTGGGGTTGCTTTCAGAGCTCTATATAGTGAGTTAGCTCCACACCTTCCATTCATGTTAGGGATGAACACAGCTCTGAAATTTAATTGTTAAATATTATATTTACATTTTATAAGAAAGGAATTTAAAAAGAATAGCCACCAGGATGTGCCTATGTACTACAGGACTTAGAAACAGTCAGTACTTTATACCACAAAGCAAAAATCAAAGCCCTAACTTCATGCCTTGCCTGACAGAAATCTGTCTAGTAAGATATCTGCTAAGTTGAATTTTAAACATTACAACCTTCCAAAACTGTCTTTCAGAATATTTTTTTCATGCTTGGTCTTTAATTGAAGATAATATTTTGTTTTTTCAAAGTTTCAGCAAAAATAGCTCAGCTGCTTTGCAGCATGAGAATGGTGGGAGAGACACTTCCCATTAAAAACAAATTCTAACAAAATCCTGAACATTGTTTTATAAAAGCAGGCATATAGCTGAAATGGTTGATATGAAAGATGTAACTTGACATAGAAATAACTTTCAAAGGGCTTATCTACATGTGTTATTAGTGTGCATGAATAAATTACAAGCTTATTGCTCCAGAGTTTATTGCTTCCTGGTGCTGAATTCACACATGCACCCAGGAGCACAGCACATTGAGCCAAGTTGGAGCAGCCCCAGCTGGCAAGGGGCCCAAAGGGTCAGCCTGCAAGTCCAGGGCTGCACCTCTCCAGCTCAATGTGCTACAGAGGGGCTGGCCAGGACACCAAGGTGCTTTAGTATGAGACTACCCAGCAGGCAGCCCCTGTGCTGAAGCACCCTAGTGCCCCAGCCACCTGGGGCAGTGTCTACATGTGTACTGCTGCAGAGTAAAAAACTCCACAGCAGGAAAGTACTTGTATTTACAAATACTATCCTTTTTGCGGAGTTAATCTACTCTGGCCTACTAGGGGCACACAGGTAGACGTGCGATGTTTACCATGCAGCTAATTAGTCAAATGAGTGAACAGCTCATGTAGACATGCCCAGAGGGGAGCAATGTACTTCCCACATCCTAAAGGAAACTGCTTTGGCAAATTAAAGATTTTTTTAAACAACAAACTGAGCTTCACTGTAGATATTATATTACTGTGTTTATTAAACAGACAATACAGTAAAATACCAGTAGTTTTTCCTATAAGCTTACAGACATATTTAGCATCTTGCAGTAACTAAAATTATTTTCCTGAATTGCATGAAGGAAAAGCTGTGCTGATGACTACAAGGAAAATATAAAGTATATTGGTGCTAAAAAAATTATCAAAACACAAGAGTGTTTCAGAAACTAATTGCAAAATGGCTGGCCATGCTGGCTATATGAATGTCTGCAAAAAAGTGGGAAATTACAGTGGGGAACACTGATGGCAGCATTATTGAGTGCACCCATTGTTTACAAAGTCTTGCAGTCCAGTAAATGATCATTACATACAAAATGGTTTTATGTTGACATTACCATTACTTTTTGAAACACCATTGTACATTATAAAGAAGAGATTTTATAATGTAAAGAGTTAAAATCAGAAATTTCAGGACCCATTCTGCCAATGGAAATTGGATAATAATACAGAAGGGGGAAAAAAAGCATTCCAAGATGCCATATATATATGTATTAGGTTGTGGAAAAACCTGTGTCATGTTAGTGCCTAATCTTGCCAATACTGCTTAGCATAGTACTCATGGGCATATATACACATGGAATTAATGCGCAATAATAAACCCCGGAGCTTACTGCTCTGGACTTTTTTGCTTCTGGGTGTCCCGTTTGAATGTGCACCCTGAAACAAAAAACTCCAGAGCATGTTGCTCCAGAGTTTATTCATGCGCAACTTGTAGAGACTGGTCAGAGCAGCCTGGGATGGCAGGAGACCTGGGGCAGGGGGGGTCAGCCTGCCAGACCAGGACTACTCTGATCAGACTCTATATGCTACAGAGCCACTGGCTTAGGCACAAGGGTGCTTCAGTATGGGGGCTGTCTGTTGGCTAGACCTACACTGAAGTACCCTGTGCCCCAACCAGCTGGGACAGCTTCTACATGTGTGCTGCTGCACACAAAGTCAACCCCAGGAGGGTGCTGTGCCCAGGGCAAAGCAGCCTGTGTGAGGCCCCCTTCCCTGTCCCACAGCACACTTACGCCAGGGAGTGAAAGCCCCGGCACACTGGACGCAGCGGGACAGGTGGCAGCCGAAACAGACAAAGAGCCACCCAACCTGTTGGGTGGGTGAGCTAAACTACACCCGTAGTTTCTCCGCCCATCTCTGCAGGTCCCCTCAAAGCGTGGGGCACTGGGCAGTTGCCCCGATTTGCCCCCCACCCCAGGGGCAGCCCTGGCTGCACATGAAAAAACTCTGCAGCAGGGTAGTACTTGTATTTTAAGCATATGTATACATCAAGACATTTACTGCGCAGTTAATTAGTCAACTGAGCAGTAAACATCTCGTGTAGATGAGTTCAGTGCTATTTAGAAAACTGCCATTAGCAGTGACACCATTCGTGTGACAAAATAGTATGCTAAGTATTAAGAGTATGCTTTCAGGATTGGGCCCTTCTCTTGTATTATTTGAAAAACCACATATGATCACATACTTGAATATTAGTTCTGGATGATATATACACACAAGGGAGCAGGTGCATCTGCATGGTTGTTCTTACCTTTGGAATTCCCTGATATTTTGAGTGCTTCACCATTCACTCTTAATGTTCTAGTAATTTACATTTCAGCCTAGAACAATAATCATTGCACTTAAATGAAATGTTTCCTGCCCAAAAGATCCTACAGTAATCTGCAAATCTTACAAGCTACTTGCACAGCACAGACAGAAAACACATCACCCACCTCTCCAATGCAACTGACTGGGTAGAAGACAATCAATGTGGGCAGAAAAAATGGATGGCTCATGGGCTCAGTAATAAAGCTACAGAGCTTTTCACCTCTAGGTCACTGGTTCAAAGTTATCTGATGGTAGTTTGGTGTATGTGAAAGTAGTTTTGGGTGCTTGTTCAATTCTTGTCAAATGCACACATAAAAAAAGCACAGCTACCACTGATAATATCCTAATCACTTTTGGGCTACCTCTCCAAAGATGCCATGGTCAGAGGTAGTGTAATGTTTCTCTCCCAGCAAAGATGAAGCACACTGACAGGTGATGGAGCTTTGAAGGCATTTGTAGCACCTCTGCTCTGACTTCTAGCTCAGGTGTGAAAAAGGATCTTGGTGTGTAAGGATATCAATGCAACAGCTGTTGGGAATACCAAGTGTGTACCAAGCTCTGCATGGGCAACTTCACAATTCAATGAACTATTTTTGAAAACAGTGTCATGCCTTTGGTCTGTGTCTACCTGGAATACTTCATAAAACAGATGAACAGTAGCAATTCTGAAATGAGCTTTTCTCCAGCCTGCAACCTTGACATCGGCCTTATCTCCTAAGCCTTCTTTTCTGCCTAATCTCCTTTCCAGAGCACTCCCTCCACTCCACATTTGGTGAAACCCTCATCCATCACTACTTCTTCATTCACTTTCAGTACTAGAATGGTCTGCTCTGTGGCTCCATTTATATTCCTTACTCCAGTATACACAGACTGCTGCTACATGTCCTTCCCCTCATGGAACAATCTGTAGCTGCATCATCCTGTTACCAAGCAAAATTCTTGAACTCTATTAATTTCTGGATCCTAATAAAAACATCTCTTCAAGTTTTTATGACCTCTTATGGATTCTCTTTAGATTTCCCTCTCTCTCTCGTTCTCTTGCCTGCAGGAAGCAAGATCTGCCTGGCCAATTTCAGGCTGAGCCAGGCCAAGATGGTGACCCTGAAAAGCCACAGAAACCTGCTAGTAGGGGTTGGATCCAGTGATGCCCTCCAGCTCTTCTGCTTCTTGGTCTGGGGGTGGATTGCACCTCATCTTACAACAGAATGTGGACCAGTTTGTGTCATGCTAAACCATTAACGGAGCACTGGAAAGTGGGAGATAGACAGTTAGTCCTAAATGTGTAACCCCATGAAGAAGGGGTTTCAATTTCTGGTGATATGAGTGTTTCCATTACCAAGAAATGATTCATGTTCAATCCTGGGAGGGCTACGCACTTTCACTCTTTTGCTTTTAATATTTTTATAGTAAAATTTTAAAAGTAAAAAATGTGTCTCTTTCTTGCACAAATGCACACACATGCATGTGTACACAATCTGGTGCTAGCCTCCTCATCTCTCTGCACAATCTCCTCACTGCTATTGCAATAATCTCCTCCTTGCACCTCCTGCCATGCCTGTTTCTGTGCCGTGTACTTCAGGCTTCAGCCAAAAGCACTTAAGGATACATTTTGTAAAACAAGATACTATTACAACAATAAACTGAAATGAAAATTGAGACTAAGAGCAAATCACTTTTCCAAATACAATTTCCCCAGGGAGGGAGGAAAGGACAGAGTGTAGGGTACAGGTTTCTGTTATACTAACAAACTCCTTCAAGCAAACAGAAGAGGTACAAGAACATGTTGGAAGCCAGCATGGAATTCTCAACTAATGCAACCTCAAGGTGTTGAAAGAAAGACATGATGTAGTCCTGTACAAGATTGCTAAAGACTGAGGATACATGACCCCAAGACTGGAAAAAGAGAACCTACATTTTGCACAGCTGCAAGCTTATAGAGGAGCATGGCCAGAAAAAGAGGGCTTTATTTAGAGTATGTTACTCTGCCATATCCCAGTGACCGTAACAAAGACAAGGAAACTATTGGGGCAGAGTCTTGAGTGAACAGTTTTCCTCACCCAAACAACATGTGAGGAATGAAAGGAGATGCTGCTACCTAATATTCAGTGTGCAAGTGCAACATGCAGTAGCATCTAATCTGGAGAGAATTCTACCCTCTCATCACCCCTCAAATGCAAGAAGTGGAGTGGACAGAAGTCACAAGAAAATCCCACAGCCTAAACATGCCATTTGGGACCATAATGACATAAAAAGTCCAGTTCAATGCAGAGTCCCAGCACGTACAGCATATTCTCTTGCACTTTTGGCACTTGGCCAGTAAGTCCAGTGGTATGGGGGAAAAAAATCTTTATAACAGTAAATTTAAGGAAAGTTTCATTTTAACACTTTCCTGCTTGCCTTCATCTGAATCAGTCACTTTGCAGAGAACTTCTGACAGTACTTCCAGTGGCACACTGCCGCAGACAAACTCAGGACAATAACCACTTATATCAAAGCAGGAGTCCCCAGAATACTCTAATGCAGTATCAACAGAGGTCAGCTACCTCATGTGGCACAGATAGGTCTCAGCACTACAGAGGTAATAACTGAGAAGCAGAAGTCCAGAAAGAAGGAACTTCACCCAGTCTTAACATACAAATTAAAATATTTAACTGTGCTGAATAGCAAACAATAAATAGAGCTGCATTTTCCAATTAATCAAAAGCAAACACACTACAGGTTTCCCTCGATTTATGCAGGTTCTTTATATGAGACTTCACTCTTATGCGATGAGCTTATTTATACCCATAATTCGTTATATGCGAAGTAAATTCACTCTTATGCGAGGAGCAGAGGTGAGTGGGGACAAGCGGAGGCCAGGCACAGGGGGCAGGTGGAACACGGTGCAGCCCAGCGACTGCAAGCAGCTGGCACCAGCCACTCCCGGGGCCGCTACAGCCGGGGCTGGGCTGAGTGCCGCTCTGTTCCCTCTGCTTTGCTGCCTTGTACTACCCTGGGAGCGGCACCCCTCCCCTAGTCCCAGCCTCACTCCCTCCGTCCCTCACCGCCATGGGAACCTATCTATATTTGTTGCATTTTAAAGTGGGTTTGCTTTACGGGAATTTGATTTATGCAGTGTTCTCCGGGAACACATGCAACACATAAATTGAAGGAAACCTGTAAACTGAAGGAAAACCTGTGCTATTCTGGCCTTCTACAGCCACCTCAGCTAACAATGGAGACAAAGATCATAAAAACGCTCACACCAAGGTAGCGCATGATTGCAAGGATCTGAAGTGCCATCAGTCCACCAGTCATACTGGGCCTGCCTTTTAGGACTGGGGTGCACTGTGATGCCTTCAATCAATCCATAAGACTACTGGGTGAGCAGAATCTTTGACATAACTTGCTGCTTCCAGAGCTAAGATTTACTTATCGACACATTATTTTTTCTTGATCCACTACAACTGAACTCTATCGTCTCAACTTCCAAGCATAAAGACTCTACCCCATCTTTATTTTTTACTCTGCTTTCAAAGTAGTGCCCGTAGGGAGAGCTGGTCAGAGAACTGACTCCTAACACCCAGCCAAGCTGAGGAGTAAAACTATAAACAGTGGTTAATAAACATTACCATAGCTAACCATCCCCATGCAGGATTGCTTATTTATGTTTTATACAAAAGTGGAAATAAATGTTTACAGCAAAGCTGGATCCTAATATAAGTAAATAAGAAGACTTCTTTATCTTCCTGTAGGAATGCTCTACATCATATAAAAGGAAAGATCAAGATATTTCCTCTAAATGTGGATTTTAATACAATATTGGTGACATCTTGGGTAAGGTCTCACTTAAGAGAAGGAAAACTTACTGATAGATAAGTAAATATTTGGGAGGCACTCAACATAGAAACCAGTTTCTACAAATGGGAAGAAAACTTAAAGCAACTGTTTATAGGTTGGAGGACAGCATAAATAGACCGAAGACCAGGTAGTTATTACACAAAATTGCTTGAATGGTACATTTTGCTGCTCTGCACAGGAAATGGCTACATGCCTGAGTGAGCATTTACTGAAGGAGAGTAATCTTTTATGAACAATTTGTAGGCCGAGAAGCTACTGAATTAGTCCATTTGAAAAATATAGATGTTGATGCCTTGCACCCATTCTTAGATTTCTCAAACAATCCAGAAACAGCCTCGGATCTTCTTCAAGAATTAATCTGTATAAACACATATTAGATAGCCTGACCTCATCTAAAGTATACACGACTCTCCTAGTTGGGGAAGGACACACAAGGAAAGAAAATAAACAGAACAGTGCAAGTGATCAGTAGTGAAGGTCAGAAAATTCTAGTGGGACCTGAGAATCAACTTATCCAGGGAAAAACTACACTTTAAAGAGGTCCTCCAACTTCTAACAGGGAGTTTTTGGGGGGCTTGTTTTGTTTTGTTCTGTTTACCAAAGAAGAAGTTTTGGAGATTTCTTGAAGTCTATCTCATTCTTCCAGTTTCTTGACAGGGTCTCTTGACCCTGATGAAGAACTACCAAAAGAACTACCAAATATGATGCTGCCAAAAACAACTAAAAAGGAAACTGCACCAAGCCACTTAACACCAAGGCTTAAAGCTAAAAAGAATCCCAGTACATCCCTTGCTGGGATAGCATTTCTTTTCCTTTCAGGACTGCCGTGAATATCAGTTACTCTGAATCTTAAGGAAAGCTCAAACTTGTAGATATTTTTTAAGCAGGAAAGCCATGAGGTCTCCTAAAAAGTTATGCTCCAGAAGATAAAATCTCTGGATCTCAAGGGTTGGGAAGTTTAAGGATTCTGGAATAATAGCTTCTCTTACTCCAGAAAGTTCAAGGATGCTGAACTGACAGGTTTAAGAATCCAAGAGAATATGCATTCCTGACCCCTCACTTCTATTAACTGCTCAAAGACCCAAAGATATAGTTTTCATTTGCATGTTTCAAATTGGCACCTGCTTAGTCTGTTGACCTGTAGATTGTTTGTTAGCTCAAATATAGGTTATTTTAAGTATTATATGCCATATGTTGTGAGCAACTCAAAGCAGACAGATCTTAATGAGGGTTTGAGAAATATCTTTATTATTGTAGTGTTTATTTACAATACACAACTTCCTGTTCCAGTTTCATTCAGTATTTTTAACCTGTGCTTCTTTATTTCAGTACAAGAGTACAGGTATTTCACAGAGGCTCTTCTCTTGATTTCACACTAATAGCAACCAATCCAAAATCAAACATAAGGGTACAGAGATCAATTTTCTTACCTGCATGTAAAGTCAAAGAACTTACTCCATCAACCTGCCTGAGACAACCATTTAACTTGAACTAAATGAGACCTATCTTAGCTCCGTCAGTGATATAGAAGATCAACTGGTTCCCAACTCTGGCAAGTCCAGTGACTGACTGGATGTTCTGTAACATGAAGAGGTTTATAAGCACTATGGAAAAGCCACTACATCCAGTCAGTGTCACACAATGTAAATGGAGACCCTGGAGGACAAGTACTTGAGGTGATCTTAGAATAAATACAAATTTTAAGTTCTTTGGACTAGAATCAAGAGAATCCCATATAGACAGACCAGATCCTAAGGCATCCTTCTAAAAATAGCTGACGAAACCTCTAAAGAAGATCTAAGGAACTTGAACAGTCAGAAAGATCAGAATTCAAAGATACCTCTTGTAGGGCTGGTCTATCAACAAGTCACCTAAGAACTTCGGATCGTAGACTGGCTATAAGAAATCCCACGGGCTTATGAAAAACAAGGAACAAAAGACAAAGTCAAAAGGCACTGCCTGAAATTGTAAATGCAGCAAAGTGCAAGTAGCACTGATGACACAGGCAAATGAACATATAAGGATGGATTTCTTTTTAGGAAAACGAGAAGTTGAATTCTGCCAGAAAGGCCTGGAATCCATACACAAATGAGTGTTGAACCCCACCACTCATCTTGGTCAGAACCAGTACTGTACAAGATTTATTTTCTTCCCTTTCTAGCTGGCCTACCACACCAGATAAATATCCAGGAAGAGAGTTTTGTTTCTAGTTAAATGAGATTTGCAGTGTTGTCTTTTACTGTTTACTGATTAAAAGGAGGGAGAGAAACCTAAATCTCTCTGATCATTCTGGAAAACCATTTGCTGGTAGTGTATTTTCTTTTTATTTGTTTTGGAAACCTTGCAAGCTTTGGAAGAAAATTCTGCTTTAAGGGGGGAAATCTAGAGAACCCACACATGTGTCTTTTTCATTTGACTTTCTTTTTCTTACCCTTTTTCCTCCGACATGCTCTTCTTCCTTTTTCCCCTCCACCCTCCTTTTATTTTGGTCACCATACACTAAACTGTCATGGAGGTCTCCCTGCACTTACATCACTGGCACTCCCTGGTAGCACACCATGGAACCTACCAAGCTATTTAGCTTCACAGTGGTACAAATAACTGCTTCCATGGCAGCTGCTTTCCTGCTGCCCCGCTCTTTGACCTACTTTTGAAGAAAGAAGGGGATGATACAGAATGAGGAGAAGAAAAGGATCACAGTTGGGCATCACATACATATACCTGGAGATTAAGAGAGAAGAGGCCTAGGGGAACTTTTCTATCCTTGCACAGAGGCAAGACACCGGGAGTTCAAGGTGAGACAGTACCATCAGCAAGCAGTACAATGTAGGCTAGAGAGGGGGAGTGGGAGAGAGGGAGAGAAAGGAATCTTGGAAGGTGAAGAGGGTAAATATAATCAAAACAGATCACAGAGCACCCACAGGTGAGACTGGGGTGGAGCTGGGCCAAAGCAATTATAACCCAGTCTGCGCAAAGAGCCACAGAAATCAGAGAAAGGGGCCACATCTAGTACATCTTTTCAGCAGCTAGTTCAGGATCAGTTTGTCCTTAAAACACCCCAAGGGACTATGCCAGTCAGACTACCAGCCCCATGCTGGGGTAAAACTTTCAGTCTGAGAAATCACAGACATTATTCCACCCACATTTTTCTTTGCTTAATTTAATCCTTTTTATATCCCCTTGGACCCTGTCTCCCTGCTGTTCCTCCCCTTCCAATATGTGTAAACAGACTCCCTGACTCCTAAAAACTCACCCAAGAAAATAGTAC
The DNA here is from genome assembly GCF_000455745.1 of Alligator sinensis. NCBI lineage: Eukaryota > Metazoa > Chordata > Crocodylia > Alligatoridae > Alligator > Alligator sinensis. The sequence goes on along the minus strand of NW_005843102.1, from coordinate 290,493 downwards.
TTCTGGTTAAACTCTGCATGCCCAAGGGAAAAGGTATGGGAAGAAGACAGCAGGCAGCACCTGAGACCCAGAGAGGGGTAAGGGGTAGCAGCTGGCAGTCAAGACCTGCAGGACAGCAGCCAAGACCCACAGGGGAGCTATTTTTCCTTGTATATGTTAAGTTTCAATCACTACAAAAACACAGAAAACTTTCTTCTAAAAAGTTGGACCCAGTCCATCCTCCACATGCAGGGAATGTCAGCATAATGCCTCACTGCCAGGCTGGTGGCAGAGGATTATGGTACATATCCTCCAACTAAGCCCAAGGACAAAGAGTGGCTTGCAGAACACTACAGTTGCTTCTTCCATCTCCTATTCATTGGGCTTGCTGAGGCTGGGAGTGTTGGAGCAGCAGCAAGCCCTGTCCAGGCACTGCTCCACTATGTCCCTTCAAATAACTCAGGATGGCCCGAACAGCCATCCCTTTGCTGTCAGAAGGTCACCCGGTATCTAGGGAAGTCAGAAGAAAGCTTCTGAGGACTCTAGGGGCATCTAGCTCTACCTGTGAAAAGCACAGACAAATCTGAATCAGTTTAGCTTCATCACCGTCTCTGCAATATAAAATGATTGTCAGCATCAGAGCCTTCACAAATTAGCTCTAACCTCGGCAAAGCCTCTAATGTGGGAGTTCAGAGAGTATCCCAAAGAAAGACAACAGAATAGGTTTACAAGGGTGACACATGGTCCTAGGGAGTTCAGAGGTCACTTCTCCTCCATTGAAGGTATTAGAGCATGCATCACTATTTTGTATTTATAACTAGAGATAAAAGTCTGATGTCATTTACTATATCCAGCCACCGACAAAAAACAGTGTACGCTAAGCCTTCAAAGTGAAACTCCATCAGTCACCTTTACTCAACTGGGCAGTTACTGTTCCTTCCAAAACCCTCAACAAGTACCTCTGTCACGGCAAAGTCAAAGATTTATTTAGATTACACCAAGTTAGGAAAATGAGATTTACTTTTTTAAGTGAATTTGTTGCTGGTGTAAGGTACCAAATAGATAGTACAGGAAACTGACAACCTGCCCTCCACAAAACTAGTTCAGCCTGGGTAGCACAATGCAAGGTATTCTGTACTAATAAATCACTACAAGAGTCACAGCAGTTTACTTTCTAAAACATACCCACTCTGCTCCTGTTTCCTTCCGGTGAGGTTGTCTGTAACTGAGCCATTGGCACATACCCAGTAGGAACCAATCTCAAAACACTATCTCATTTTACAAAGGACACCAAACAACCACTGGATGTTAATATGCGCTTACAACTGACCTAGGCTGGATGTGAACCAGTGACCTAGAGGTGAAAAGCTTCATATCCCATTATGAGTCTCCAGAGTCATCCGAGCCCCCCAAATCAGTTGATTCCTAAGAGAAAGTCAGTTTTTAAAGGGCACAAGCAAGTTAAAAAAGCTTCACAAATCACTTGGCATATATGCCCATTATACACTGTAATTTCAGCAAAAGCAGCCTTTATACTAGCAAGAAATAGAACAGAACAGTAGATGAGTGATAGATGGATGAACATTAATTCTCCATCATGCTTCCTTCTTTAATGGATTGAAGTACAAACATAATTATGGGCATCACCTACTTTAACTGCCATAATTTGCCCACTTGGTTTGTGGACCATTTTGTTGACAGAACCATAAGCGCCTCGTCCAATTTCTCCAAGGTCTTTCAAGTCCTCTGCAGTAAAATCCCAATGTTGTTCAGGGGAAATCTTCAATTTTCCTGATGATTCAATGCTGTGTGTTCTCAGTCTCTCTCTGTCAAAAATATTGGGAAGCAATTTTTCCACATTTTAAATAGTTTGTAACTTTCTCTTTTCAGCAGCACTTGATTAAACATTAGAAGAGAGGGGTTCATATAGACTATAGCAACAATGATTCCAAGGTGGACTCTGGTTAGGAGTGCAAGATTGAGGGATAATATTAGATTGAAAATTAAATACATTAGCTCACAGCTTCACATTACTTTAAGTTTTCTCAGCTGCGGTATAAGGCTCAACATATCTCTTATATTAGAGTCATTCTAATCACTCTCCTACACAGTTACTTTCTACTTTTGCACAAAAATGCAATAGGCTCATAGATGGACTCAGAATAGCATGCAGAATCAACAGTTTGAAGAGTACTTCCCAGTCCCTTATATACAAAGCTACATGTGCCATTTCCACTTCTCTGCAGTGAATGCAGCATTACACTCTATAGTGACTGACTGTATTACTTGTACTGGCCATGACACACAGGGATTTTAGCAGGAGTTTTATGGAGACCATATTGATCTTAATGAAAATTTGCAATTTATTTCAAATATGGCATAAATGTCTTCCTTCAGTTGAAAAAAATGCATGAAGAGCCATTAATTTCTTTTACATTTATAAAATACAAATTAATCATAACTCAAGAAACTACCAGCCCACAAGCTTCTTGAAAAGTGATTCCTGACAAAGTGCCTGATCCTGAAGTCCGTGGGCACAGATTGCTCCCACTAACCTCAACAGGAGCTTCTCTGTGTAAGGAGTATAGTGGTATCTATGGTTTAGAGTAGAAAAGTAACAGATTTCCAGTTATTTTAAGGTGCTTCCTATTACTTATTCCTATGTATTTTCAACACTTTTTTCCTACTAAATAACAGTGCTTACCTTAAAAAATCTGTGAAAGTTTCCAGTGAATCTCATACATTAATCGTTGATTAGCACTTGTTTTGTCATAAACTATGCTAGGGACTGGGCTCCTGCTTTAAGTAGCATTAATAAAAAGCCAGCTCTCACTGGGTACATCTACACATGCAATTAAGGCAAAGCAATAAACTCCGGAGCACTTTGAGCCAGTGTGTGCTGCTCCTAGGCACAGCGTCTACACAAGCACCCAGGACCACAGCACTTTCAACCAGGGCAGAGCAGGCCCAGGCAGGTAGCAGGCATGGGGTAGGTTAGCCCTAGGCTCCAGGCAGCAGCATCGGGGCTGGCTGGGGCATGACCGTGCCAAAAGCATGGAGCCGTATGGCTAGGTGGCAGGCAGCCCCACACTTTAGCACACTTGTGCCCCACCCACCCTGTCACCATCTACACGTGCATTTCATTGCACTTAGTTACTCTGCCATAAAATAGTACTGTCCCTGACAGGACTATCTTACAGCAGAGTTAATTAATTTACTGCACCCTAATATCGGCACACATGTAGATGGAGCTGCTTTACTGCGGAGCTAATTAGTCAAATCCACACTAAAACACACATGTAGATGGACCTACTGAGAGGCATCAGCATCATGGATTTATTAAACCACCGTTATTTGTATAAACCACATAAGCAAGGGATTTTCTGTCAAACTAATCGCTAATCATATTTGTTTCATTTGGGCATATGACAAAGCAACGGACATTTCCAGCATTTGGTCAAATGAACAATAACAAGGACTAGACATCTGATCAGACGTTTAAAATGTCTTGTTACCAGCCAAAGGAGCCAATATATTACACTTTATTCCAGTTTATGCTGATAAATACAAGAGAATGCCATCAGCCAGCAGCAGCAAATGACACCTTGTCTGATGTTATAATGGGCCTAATCCTAAACTCTTTTAGGTTTCACTGGAATTTTAGACTTTTAAAGGCAGAGGTATCCTCCATTAGGCACACAAAAGCCTGCAAGAAGCAGAAGTTTTCTTCATTATTCAGCATTCCTCAATTCCTGTGTGTTTAATCCCACAACTAAAATAGCTGCATTAATTTAGTTTTGGATAGAATTAAATTAACAATAAGCAAGGAATGAAATCAAGGAAATAGAAGAAAAGAGGCATTTTTTTTTTTTAAAAAGAACAACTAAAACTAAGAATAGAATAGAAAGCCTTCTGACTTTGCCCACTGCTTTTACTGAATATAAAAGGCAGTCCACCTAGACAGCAGAGTGACAATAATTAGTTCCTGCCTTGCTGGTTTCACATTTTGACTTGTCAGTAATCAGAAAATAGTTCCACTTTTTCTGGAAGAAGCTAGTAGGGGTGAACCACTGCTCAGAAAGGGCATTAAAACATAGCATCTCCTGCATACTCTTCTTAGCCAGAGTAACAAAAAGAGAGGTTGATAAATAGCCATCCAGGGCAATGAAGAGAAAACCTGTTGATGGAAACTCATGCTGGACTAGATGACCTCATAAGGTCCATTTGAGACCTACTTTCCTAGGATCTTATATTGTCGCTGCAACGTGGGGGAGTAGAGCTGGTCAGAAACATCCCATGGAAATGTCTCAATTTCACCAAATTTTGTTTCAGAGGGAGGGAAGAAAGAAGGCATTTGAATGAGGCTGAAGAATTCATCATCATCATTTTCTGAACAAAATGTTTTGATTTTTCATTTCAAAAGGCCTTTTCATGTTGATTTCTTTTACTTTATATCATAAAAGTACTAAACATGCAGAAACAGAACAATTCCACCAACCCAAAATGAATTTTTAAATGTTGTTGCATAGAAAATTTGAGGGGGGGAGGTCCATTCCAAAACATAAAATATAAATAAAACTCTCAGAATTTCCTGTGAAAAAGAAAATCCTTTTCTTTTCTAGACCTTATCTGAATGTTAACTCAATCTGCAGGGCAGAAGACTAAGAGAAAGGATGAAGGTACAGTCCAGGCTCTGCCTGTCTTCCTACAGATGGGAAGTCCAATGTACTGAATCTGGTGTAAATCTGGAGCATGAATCCCAAAAGAATAGGTTCTGGTCATAAATACTAACAGTACTCATACAAGTTTCATTACATTGTTGCTTGATTTAATTTCCTTTTTCATTAAAAAATATATTCTCAGTTGCCATCAGAGCTTCAGTCACCTTTCCAAATGTCCACATGAAATGGTCATTTGGCTAAAAAAGTTTCATAAAGATTATTTTAATTTAGGCAAAGTGATAGAAGACAATGTTGAAGTTTTCCTGTGAGAAGCACAGAGTGATTTATGTAAGTTTTTATAGTAGAATTTCTTAAAGAGAAAGATAATGTACGACTTTCATACATTAGGGATTTCTACATTGGTGAATCTGCACAAGAGTGCAAATCTCAAGCATCAGTGAGTGCTCTGCACTGGTATAAAACTAAGTTCAGTCATACCAGTGTAAATCCCATCAGCACCATGCATTTATGGGTTGGTCTGCAATGATATAGCTACACCAGTGAAAAAAACCCTAACACAGACAAGCCCAAATTAGACTGAAAATATTTAAATGTTGCCTTAAGGAATTAGATTGCTGAACAGTAAAAGAGCAACTCTGGAGTACGATACTCAGATAAAGTGAGAAATAGTTAATGCCCAGTTCCTGCGTCCTTGCTCCTGTGTGCCAATCAGAGTTCAATCATTCACAATTAGTACTAAATTAGTCTTCTCTTACCCTTTTTCCCTTTTGTTTTCTGATTATGCAAATCAAAGTTATCTAAGGCTAAGAATGTAGGTACAAAGCCATTTCATCTGCAGGACATATATATTTTAGAACAACAAGAAGCATCCAAGGAATAACCCAAAACCACTTGGTGGGGGGTTTTAAGGTTAAATAGCATACACTAACAGCAAAATAACTTTTAATATATATACAAGTAGAGCTTGATTAATATTCTTATCCTCAAACAATTTAAAGATGGAGTTTTCAAAGGGCCCTCAGGATTCTGGTGTCCAACTCCCATTGACCTCTCTGGGATTTGAACTTTTAATTTCCTTCAGTATCCTTGAAAATCCCAGGTGAGAATGTTGAACCAAAAATTATTAGAGATGTCTAAATCCCATGGGGTTTGAACAGATGATGAGGCTGATACTTTATGTAACCACTGTTATATCTGGAAAACACCAATATATGGGTCTTATAACAGACAGTTGCTTATAATGGCAGCTATATTGCAGGAAGTAGGAACATCAAGTAAGATAATTATTCTTTCTTTCTAAAGAAAGAAAAATGGTTGTGTATCCAGGTTGGCAGCAGACCCACAGGATATTTAAATCCGGTACCACAACTAGGCCAAGGACAATGCCACCCAAATTCAGGATGTGAAGCTGCTAATAAGTTTGGCAAGCCAGATTCTTACAAGGAAGCTCGTTGTATCTACACAGCACACAAGATTTCAAAAGCCTAACCACAAAGATATTTGGGTTTTAGATATGATAATTGTTGCTTTATTATTCACTGTTATATTTTTTTCTTTAATCCCTACTATTAGCATCCTGTCCATAGGGATATTAATGCTTTAAAAACTTTTCACATGAAAAAAGTCCTGTGGGGGCAAACAGAAAGATGGTAGAAAATTTCAAGCAAAACTTAGCCATTAGGAATAAGACCCTATGTAACAGATCAAGACCAGAAGAAAAAATGGCTAGGCAAACTGTCTACATCTTCAATGATCTACTTTGTGTCCTTTAGCTAAGTGGTGCTTGCGAATTTCAGAGGAAAAGGGACTCAGCACTACAGTGGGTATATAAAACACAGATTGTGCATTGTTTGAGAATTCAACATACAAACTGTACTTTACAAACAGGACTAATCTAAGATCCATGAGGAAGTCACTCTTTAAGGCTTCCACTTGCAATGATATTACTAAAAATATATTCCAAATTTACTTGTTCCAAACCTTGGTAAAAAGATACTGTACAAAATAGCATATGAAAAACCATTTTGTGATGAACAGGCTGGTAAGTCAAATAAATGACGAAGGTAAATTCATAGAAAAAAAAGGCTTTCATGCCAAGATCTCTGGCTTAATAAGGACTTCTGTATTGTTTACCGTTCCAAAATAAAATTAGGTTTATGATTTGGCTAACAAATCTAGATCATTTATTTGAACAGTGCAAAATTTCTTTAGGCTTTTTGCTGAATTGTGGTCTTTATAAAATAATCTGTATAAGTGGGAGCTAACCAACACTAATAAAACAGTAACCCTATTTTACATTTCACAGAAGCGGGGTGGACTTTTTAGCAGCAAAGGTGCAATAATTTCTAGTGGTTTTAAAGTATCAGCTCCCTGACGAAATTTTGACAGAATCCCAAGAAAAATTTCTCCCTTGCAATAACCAGGCTAACAAAATAATAGGAATTTCTGTTCCAGGTATAATACCTCTTATTTGCTATTTGTACATCATTCTGACATTTATTCTCATCATCTGTTTTTAATACATTCAGCATCCCTCAACCAGTAAATCTCAAAAACAAAAGCCCATTCCTTTCTTCATCAAGAAATGACAGAATCTCCATTTAGGCTGATTTTGGCTTTTGATAGTATTAACAAATTTTCAAAGAGATCTCCGCAATGCCCAGGTAACGGTGCAGAATGTGTCACAGCTCTCAGAGCCTGATCCAAACACACATTCACAGCCAAGAAATGTTTCCAACCAACTTCAACAGGGCTGGATAAAGCCTTTAGAAGTTCCAACATTTTCTTTTGACAGACAGAATCATTCTTTATGTACAAAAGGATTATTATAAAGAGGAAGGTGATCAATTGTTTTCTGTGTCCACAGGGGACAGAACAAGAAGTAATAGCCTTAGACTGGAACAAGGAAGATTTAAATTAAGTATTAGCAAGAACTTCTAATTATGAAAGTTGTTAAGCACTGGAGCATATTACCTAGAGCAGTGGTTCCTCCTTAGAGTTGAGGCACCTCTCAGAAAATGTCAGCTGTTAGTTTTCTCTCTTTTTTTGACTACACAAAAAAAATAACAGAACAATTCTTCTGTTGCAAAGAACTTAGAAAGACTACAACAGGTCAGAATGTTTCTAACACTATAACTTCCTATTTGAAATCGCCGAGTTTATCTTGTGAATCATGTGTGCAGACCTAACAGTGCTAACATTGCATGGAACCTGACAAAGGATCTTATGGCACCTCAGGGTGCTGCAGCACCCTGGGTGAGAATCACTGACCTAGAGATATGATATCTTCTTCATTAGAAGCTTTCAAGAGCCAATAAGAGAATCATTTGGCTGGGGCAGTTTAAGCAGGAAATGCCTGCCTTGGGAAGGGGGCTGTGCTACATGACATTCTTGGGTCCCTTCCAGTCCTACTTTTCTACTCTATGAATGAATGCTCCAATTCTATAATTTTGCCCTCAAATTTATGCCAGGGTAATTTAGATTCAGACCAACCCTGTCCAAAATAATGGAGTCCTTCTGATCTGTTACTCTGGCCCCAGGCATAAATCCGTAGACCACCACACTCATCTTTGTTTGAAGGGGACCATGCAGCCAGACCCATTCACCCAACCTATCAGGGATAGATATTTTAGGCTTTTGTTTTGATTCAAACTTTATGGAGTAATATCAAAATCTTTGAGTTAGTAAATTTAATAACCCTTCTAAAAAGGCAGACTGTTTTCTGAAAAACATACTTCCTCAGCCAGTGCCAGATATCAGTGAGAGAACAGGAAACAGTGACATGAGCACATCATTAAGTATAAACATCAGAATATATTTTAAATAATTTTTAAAACCAGTATTGAAATGTGATATAATTATTACTATACAGAAATAACTCATGGAATGACTGCATCACTGAGAAAAATTCTATTAGTTCATAGATGCCACTTTTGCTGATATGGAAATATTTGACAATGGCTAACAGACAGTTAAGCTTACTGTAGCCTGCTGGAAAGTTTCTGGATGAGGTCCGCTTCTCTCTTGAAAGTGAACGGGACAATGTGATTACTACTCAGTGTTGCTTGTGTATCACTTCAGCCAGGAAAGAGTTGTGAAAATGACAGGAAAACATGGTGCTGTTATCATATGACACAATAATGTATAACACAATACTCATCTAGACACACTGTCTGTGGAGTGGCTAGCATAAGAAATTAGTTCACTTTATTTTTAAGCCTATCTAATACACCCCCCTTAAAAGGGAGCAATGCACTAGAATTACTCTTAATGCATCATATTATTTTGTTTTCTTAGAGCAGTGGACATTTTATTTTCAATTGTAATATTATTATAAATACCAATCATTGAAATCAAATCTACTAACCAAAATAACTACATTAACACCACCTTGCAGCCTTATGGCAGAGATTTACCATATGATCATCATCATTTACTTTCCTCTTGTGCTTTGAAAAAGGAGAATTTCTTACCTTAAAAACTACTGGCTTGGATCCACCCAGCTAGAACTGGTAGTCATTCCAATTTAGACCTGTCAGTGAAGGAAGGTCAGCCCATCCCCTACTGAATAATGCTGTAAATCTTGAGAGCACTACATTCTTTCCTTTTATTTTCAGACCTCCGTGGCTAACAGAGGAACCAAAGGTTGGCTACTAATCCGTATAGTGTGACTTGTTCGGAAATAAAAATAAGGCTCTGAATATACATTTCTCATATACATTTCCGGTGAGAAACTTTTCTTTCCTATGGCTAGGTTCCATTATTTAAGAATGGATGGGCTCTGGCTAGTAGAACCCCTTTTAAAGCATTTTGGGAAGATAGACAAAAAATGATCATGCAAATAGTTCTGCTTACAAGCATAGCAACCATGAAAAATGATGTTGAGAAACAGCTGCATGACTGCACAACTCATTCTTTGCAAACAACTCAAGAACTAGAACTCCTTATGCTAAACATCATCATTATATTCCTGTCATATACAATTTCTCTATTATGACTGTTCTTAAAGCCATTTTGCTAATGTAAACCTTGCACTTTGTTAATATTGTTAAGAGAAACAATTACCAGACGCAGAGTTAAATGCTGGGAAACTTAAAAGCCTTTCTGACCTCTAGATTGTTTTAGTCTTTTAAAGAGAGTGTGGGACAAATTCTGGTACTGATGTGGTTAATTCTGAAATTCACTGCAACTTTAAAGAGACACCTAGTCATGAAAGGAACACCTTTGTATCTATTTCAGGCAAGGATGCATCTGAAATACAGGAATCATCCCACTAGAGCAGTGATTCTCAACCAGGGTGTTATGCTATGACAGTCTTTGAAGGGTGCTGCAGAAAGAGAGGAGATAGGCAAGATAAGTTTGAGGGGATGACTGCAGGCTCTTCCCTTCCAGCTGCTTGTCTTCCCACAACTCACTTCACTGTAGGCTCTTCCCTGCCAGCTGTTCTTCTACCTTCCCCCAACCCCTCCGTAAGGAGATATGTACTATAACAAATAAATTAGTTTTTGAAATGGGGTAACAATTCACAAAATTTATGCAGGGGTGCCTCAAGTCTATAAAGGTTGGGAACCACTGTCATCATCAGCAGTCCCTCAGTACAAGAAGGACAGACTTCCAATAGATAGAGAAGCCACTAGTGAGTCCTTAGGTGACTGAGGAAGCCGATATGTGACCCACGTGTTTGGCTGCCAACATAGCAAATAGTTCTGGAAGGAAGGACTAGACCCTGGTAACAGTGGGTTACAGCTCTTTTCCTTTATCTCTGTCATCTATATACTTTCATAGTGAGATGGGTTTGCTAGAAATGACCATACAGAATGCCACTGGGGATGATTCAGTGCTCAAGTCTCCCAGGTATCGATGTTAATATTGCATTTCTTCATATTAGCCTTCAAAGTGACCTGGAATCTCTTTTGCCTGCTTCTAGAGCAGTGATCATCAGTGAGTTGGGGGTTCAGGACCTGCTTGGGATTTGGTTGTCAGGCATCCTTATGACATGTCTTGTCCAATGAAGATCGTGCTGCATAAACATGGCTTCAAGGCTGATAGTGCTTGCTGGAGTCAAAACGCTGATATTTATTCTTCAGTCCTTCCAGTTGATATGGATGATTTTCCAAACATATCAGCGATGGTAACATCCCAAAGCTTTCAGGTGGTACTGATATATTGTCCAGGTTTCATACCCATATACCAGAGTAGGAATGACAACAGCTTCGTAGACAATAAGCTTGGTTTGGCTTCTGATATCATAATCAAAGACTCAATTTTGGAGATGTCCAAATGCAGCACTGGCAGATTTTATCCAGTGTTGAATATTGTCATCTAGGTTTACTGTTTGGGACTGGTGCCTATTCTGGTAGCGGAAATGCTCAGCGTTCTCCTAAGATTGAGCTCTAATTGTAATACAAAGAGGAACAGCTAGACAGTTTGGGCTAGAAAGCTGACCGAAAGTCCAAGCATTTCATACACTTCATGGAAACAGCAAAGAGTGACCTAAAACTCGTCAAATGAGTGGGCACATGTGACAACTGTCAGCATAATGAAGATCAGTTATGCAGGTCTTGGTTATCTTGGATTTGGAATGTAACTGATATTAAAGCGATTCCTGTCTGTGCAATACTAGATGCTGACTCCAGATGGAAGTCTATCAGCAACGAGATGCAGAATAGCTACAATATAGATGGAAAAGAGTGCTGGTGCAACCACACACCCTTGCTTGACTTGAGTTCTAATAGTGAAAGAGTGCGTTTCCAAGCCATTGCTTAAGATGGTTGCCAGGCAGCTGCTCTCAGGAAGAAGTGTGGTAATGGTAAAAAATTTTGACAAGTATCTAAATCTTAACAGGATCTTCCAGAGGGCCTCTATGTTGATTGAAGAAAAGACCTTAGGCCAATAAAAGCCATGTCAAAGATCTTGGTTTTGCTCCTGGCATTTCTCCTGCAGCTGCCTAGCAATTCTTTTGTACCCCTGAGTGATCTAAAACCACATTGGGACTTGGGTAGAATCTCCTCATTAAGGAAAGTGAGTTTATTAAGGAGATTGCAGGCAAGGATCTTCCTAGCTATGAACAGGAGTACCATAATATGGTAATTGCTGCAAAAGAATTCTCTTTTCTTGAATATGGTAATGATTCTGGCCTCTCTCAAGTCACAGAAAATCTGTTCATGTTTCCAGATTTTCATAATAGTGAGACGTAGTTGAAGAGAGAGATTTTTCCCACCCCGCTTATAAATTTCAGCTAATATTCCTTCAGTCTCACATGCTTTGTTGTTCTTCATCTGCTTAATAGCTTTCAAGGCCTCTTGGTTCTACAAGGCAGTCCTTAATAGGGTGTTGTAATATGGTTTCCACAGTATTGTCTTTGGCACTGGAATCTTGATCCAGAACCTCTTGCAAGTGCTCCTTCCACTGTGGGTTGATGGTGAGGTGCTGTTCCATCTGTTGAGAGCAAATTCAGGCCTGGATCATGAAACTCTATGTTAAGTAGGTCAGCAGATGACCTCTACTGGACCCACCCTCTGCAGAGTGAGGTCAGCTACCTGCAAAGGCCCTGAATAGAGTGCCGTGTGCGCGCCTGCGTGCTGAGTGCAGAGCCTTGTGAGTGGAGTGCACTACCTGTATAAAACCTCATTTTGATTGACGGCTCCGTGTGTGTGACTGGGCACGCTTGAGCTTGGTGTGTGTGAAGGTGCGTATGTGAGTGTGAGGAGAGAAAGAAGTGACAGGAAGGATATGATAGATTGGATGAAGTGAGTGATTGGGTGAAAGGCGGAACACGAGCGGGACCACAGCGTGGAGCTGAGATTCCTCTCATCGCCGGGGTTCATCCATTGCTGAGGCTGCCTTGAGTCAGGAAGGAGTCGGCTCACTGACAACTCCCCGTCAGTTGCACGACAGTGCTATGGTAGCGGCTCCCCTGGTTCCGGTGTAAGTATCGCCCCTCCTAGGTGGGATTGGATCCAGGCTATCACTGTCCTGAAGCCCTGTAAGTGACCAGTAACCCACACAGAAGTAGGCAGGCTTTGGGTACTGGGGCAAAGGGGAGACAGAGTTGAACACTGGCGGAGCCTTCAATAAATGAATCTTTCTTTGAATCTCTGCTCTTCGACAAAGTTCGGATTCACAGAATTTTCACTGTGTGTGTTTATACTTTGTAGTTAACTTTACTGTTGTTTCCAAAGTGTGTTAATTAATAAACCGTTTTATTCATGTACCGTAAGCAGTTCTCTTTGTGATTATTAATTTTAAATCAGCGATAGATACGGACAGGGCAAAGACCCACCATACCTTTCTGGGGAGAGATCCAAGAGGAAGGAGCTGTTTGGGCCTGCTTTATAAATTGGTTTAAAAGAGTGACCACCCCCCCGCCACATCCTTGGATCTCAGAGGGATGGCTCAGTGTGTGCTTGGCCCATAGATAACTCTGTTTGTGCTGAAGAAACCATGGAGGCAGTGGCTGTTGACAGCCTTTTGAATTTCTTTTGCTTTGTCCTTCTTCTTTTGCTCTCTAATTTTCTTTTGGGTCTCAGCTTAAATGTGGTGATAAGTGTGTTGCTTCTTTTTGGAGCGGATGTCATTCTGCCAAGGCCTGAAGACTCTCTTTTTTCTGTCAGTGAAAGCTTGTATTTCCCTATTGTTCACCTCAAACCATTTCTGATGTTTGTTTGTGGAGACGCCTAGCGATTCTTCACACACCTCACAGATACCTTTCTTGAGGCTCTCCCAGTAGTCAGCACGGATCCTGGTTTTCTTTGATTTAAAAAAATCCCAAATTTTTGGTGAAAAAAAAGTAACCCCAAATCCACATTTTCCTGTGATTTAAATGAAACAAGACTAATATATAGATAGATAGATATAGTGGTGTTTCATTTTAATCACAAAAATATGGACTTGAGATTACTTGTTGTTTAATTGAAAATTGGGATTTTTTTTTAAATCAGAGAAAAGCAGGATCCCTGGTAATCAGTGGTATTGAGATGTTAGAGAGTTTCTCAACGAGACATTTCTGGAGATGATTACTTTTAGCAGGGTCTTTCTAGCACTTGATATTGAATCTCCTCCTTGGTTGCTTCTTTGGTTTACACCATTTGGGGCAACAAAAATGAACATGACAGAACATATCACATGATGACCTGTCCAGCAGTTATCGACACTGGTTACAGCTCTGGTGATACAGACACTGCAGATTCTAGGCACACCCTATGACACAGTCAATCAGGTATCAGTGTTTTGAGCGGGGGTGCATCCATGATGTCTTCCATATGTTGCCTGGGAGAAATAAGCAGTTTGTGATTATTCTGAACACTTGTTCAGAAGAGTACCATTGGACTC
>NW_005843102.1:272932-276477 GCF_000455745.1 Alligator sinensis | reverse complement strand
CTCCCCCCCCCCCACACACACACACACTCCTGCCTGCAACATGTCAAGGTTTTTTTTTTAAGCCTTCCCCAGAGGCACTGGGTTTTGACAGCAGCCAAAGCTAGCGATTTTGACCAAGGTGTGCCAATGCTCCTGCTGGGACATAAACCCAGAGGTTCCTGGCTAGAAGGTCTTGCCCCTCTACTCAGGGTCAGATCAACCACTGTATCTGGGGTCAGGAAGGAATTGGTACAATGGTCAGACTGGTACTGACTCTGGGGTTTTTGCCTTCCTCTGTTGGGGTGGGGAGGCAAGGCATGGCCCTCTTCCTGGGATCTTTTGAGTGTATATTAACAAGCTTTACAGCAGCAGAGCATTGGTCATCGTGGTCCTCCTGCTTTACCTTTGGCAGATTAAGATGTTATGTCTTGTGTTGTGTCAGTGCTGACTATGTAGTTTTGCTAAGAGATTAGAGTGGAGTTTTCTAGGATGGACTGCATAGGGATAATCCTACCTCAGGCAGTGGGTTGGATTAGATGACCTATGGAGGTCCATTCCAGCCCTACTTCTCTATGATTATATGATTTCTTACACCTTCTTTTCCATAGCTCAGAGTCCCTATCCACTCTAGCATTGAAATCACCGAGAAGTATTCTCTTATCTTCTTTGGGGACAGAAAGCAGGACTTGATCAAGTTTACAATATAATTTTTCTTTGTTCCTAGACACTGATGACTGTTGCATGTGGTCTGTTGGTCAGTTGAAAATGAAACATCATGAGACTCTCATTGATCCACCTGGATATTCTACCATCTGAGTAATAATCTTGGTCGTGATAGCAAAGCCATTGCTGTAGATATGTCTGTGTTTTTTGGCTTTTCTTTTCCAAAGAAATGTTCAGCCACCACCATGCTCTGTGACTTGTCCCTCTGCTGTGTGTCTTCTCACTAAGTGCAGCCATATGAAATCATGTAAGTTTTCTGCACATAAGTGCTGTCATTGGGTGAAGGGCAATGGGGGCAGATGCCATTCAGGTGCAATGGGCATTGGAAGCAAGTGCTGTTCTTGGGCAAGTGGTAGGTGCCAGTGGTTACCAGACCTCCTAGTCATGGACCTACATGGAGGTAATGATTATATGATAGTCATTTTGTAATTGGAATGGAGACAGATGTGCAATCCGGCAGCTGCAGTCATAACTGAACACACCTACTTAGGATCCACTCTGCTCACCCCACATGGGGAAGCAGCTAGAAAAGGTGCCCTAAACATAGCCTCTCATTTCACCTGACTGGAAAAATGTGTCCAATGAGATCACTCCATCTGCAGTCCAAATCAAGTAATGAAGTTTGCAACCTGGAATGTTCGCAGCCTGATGGGCAACCTTAACAGTGACCAACTGGGGTAAAAAACAGCACTGCGAAGGATATGTCTATCAAAAAACATCATGACCCGAGAAGAGGCACAGCAAAATTAAACGGATTAACTAGAACATTCTGCCACAACACAAAACAGGATACACATTTTGAAAGCACCCTTCACATAACAGTCAAATAGATTCTCCCAGGACAATAGAGGTGATGATTAAATGTACCAGGGCTCAACCCCCAAGTCTACTGCCATTGTGAAATGACTGTGCTGCATAATCTTCATTTACATTTAGTCAAATTACATTTGGCTAAGCAGTAGTTCTCAATCTTTTTAGATTTAAGGCACCTCTTGGAAAATGCCAGGTCATAGTTTTCATTTGTTTTTTAACTACAGAAAAATAATAGGACAATTTTTCTGTTACAAAAAAACTCTGACCACAACAGGACAGAATGCTTTTAACACTACATATTCCTGTTAGAAATCTCTGAGTTTATAATGTCAATCGTGTTTGCACACCTAACAATGTTAACATTGCATGTCACCCTGTGACAACCTTGAAAGAATCTCTGGTCACCCTGGTTAAGAATCACTAAGTTAAAGGAAGGTTTTTTGGAAAAGATTAACTCCTACTAGAAAAATCACTTTTTCTTTCTTCATTTGTAAGGGATAGACATCCATTTAGAATGTTAGATAGAATAAATATACTCACTGGAGTACAAAGGACCCCTTTTCCTTCAGAACGATGGCAGTTCCCCTAAACAAGGGATCCTAGCATGGTAATTAGAAGGTATGTTTGTGATCTTCCTTATATTTGATGCTGACTGCTTGTCACAAAAGGCTAGGCACAAAAGGAAAATGAACTGTCCGGTACTATTTCCATTATTCTAGACATTTTCCAAAGGAGAGACTAGATCTCTTGGCCAAAAAACAAAAAATCTATTCAATTCCTTAAGGGTTTGATATCTATGTGCTGCTTTATTCTGGCAGTGGAGCTTCTTTACATAGCATTTCTTGATGAATCCTGATACAATTGTAGATTGTTCTGGGTAAGTGCCATCCATAGAGCCTGGACGTTCTCCATATGAAGTGAAATGACATTTATGCAAAGGAGAGAAAATGCTGATAATGTCAGATTGCAAGGTTGAATCAGTCTTTGAAAGTGTATTTTTTCCTCCTCTTATCCATTTTCTGATGCTTAGTAAAAGTTCCAGGAGACATGACAAAGAAACAGTCCATCAGTTCTGAAGCAGGGAATCAGAGAGTTCAAAACTGCTCTCAGTAATGAGGCAAAAAAATGCAAGCTTCTGTTCAACTAATAAGAGAGGACTTTAACACACAAAGATCAATGCATTTGCTTCCTATTTTGAAGAAATGCAGCAGGATCCTGAATATCTAGAATATCTATGACAAATGTTTATGTTTAAAAAATTGTCTAAAAATGTTAAAGAGGAATTTCATCAAGTAACATGATTCACTAGCCTTTCATCTCTGAGGCCCTGGGTTTAAGCCCATCTTAGGTCATAAATGTGCTACCTTTGGGATCCATACTTGATCCTTCTTTGACATTTTTCCACATCACAACAAAATCATAGCAAAAAAGAAATGTTTGCTGTTGACCGTCTCATATCAAGTAAGGCCAAGCAATGAAGGCAAACGCAGGTCGTAACTGAGGAAACTGTTAATGCTGTATAGCTAGGCTTCCAAGATACCCACTTTTGACCAGTGCTATTAGTTTCAAGCTTAAAAACATTATTATTGCATTTACTCAAATCCAACACTATTTTTTAATCCATTGAACATGAGGGGGAGGGGAAGGGAACAAAAAAAAAATCTTGGATTTGAGCACCAGTTCAGGCCAGGTGGCTGTTGTGGTTTTGGCTCTGACCCTGGGATGAAGCCAGAGCCACAGTTGCAACTGCTACCTGCAGTCCAGCCATGGTGTCAGTGGGTGTGGACTCAGCAGCAGTGACACATTGTGGATCTGAGATCCGTGGCGTGGGTCAGGGATCAGGTGGCAGGCCAGGTCTCAGTCCAGGTCCAGGTCCAAGGAGGAAGAAGGGGGATAGGTGATGGGGGGAGAGGGGGAGGCGCATGGGGTAGTCACTGTAGGTTTGGGCAAGGGCTCCCAGGGCAGCAGAGGGGCTGGGGGGAAAGGGGAAGCAGTCAAGCTTCTTGCCTCCCTGCCACCTGCCCCTCCCC
>NW_005843102.1:264910-272901 GCF_000455745.1 Alligator sinensis | reverse complement strand
TTCCCCTACCACAATGGGGGGGAAGGGGGGGAGGGGGACAACAAATTTAAGATAATGAAATTCTCTATGTGAAAAAATATAACAAATTATAATTTTCCACATATAAAATATAGTTACTGGGGGGTCATCTTAAATTCAAAGTCATCTTAGATTTGGGCATGATAGCATTCACCCAATGTGTGTTTACTGCTAAAGATAAACAACTGCATAAACTCAGCCACTGTTATATACTGGCGCAAAGTTGAAGCCACTGGTAGCAGATTAGGTATACAGTTCTTGGTCATGAAAGAACATCCATCACTTTTGAGAGCAAATAGATCCATTTTGATTGGTTCTAATAGCATCATTAAAGAAAGCTCAAAGGCAAAAACACTTTATGCTTTCTCTACCATGTGTGAAGCAACAGTTTTTTTTCATGGCCCAGAATAGTTTGCCAGGAGACAAAAGGTAAAGAAAGCTGTAAACAGTTAATTTGTATTGTAATTAAATAAGTGGACTTAAATGTTATTTAAAATGCAACATGAATGGAGCTGCATTAATACATTATATATTTTTGCTCCTAATCTTTCAGTTAGGGAACTCATGACTACAGAAAGGAGGGACAGCTTGAAGTTGATTGTGTCCTAAGAGAGCCGCCATTCATTCCTTTTTCATCCATGGTTCTGATCATTGCTTCCAAAGTATCCACAGCAGCACCTTATTTGTGGTTTATACAGCAAACACAAAGAAATGAATGCACCAGATGTGCAGAATTAACAAGCAGCATACAGAACCACCTGGATTTATCAGCCATTTACCAAAAGGAGATCTTTACATCCAGCCATGAAACTTATCACATAACACTTCCACTCTTTAAGAAAAATGAAAGAAGAAAAACTTTTCAAACTTTTATGCTACAACACAATCCATTACAATGTCATCAGCCTCTCCAACTACACTCTCATCCCACTGAGGTATCTGTTTCCACTACGCAACCCAATAGATGCAGCTGTATGGAGACCCCGAGGCATCTTCCTACCACCTAAGACTAAGGAAATATGTCCAGCACACAGAGCTGTACAATAATCCCGACCTCTACACAGGGGAGAAGGACAACTCCTGGACACCACCTGAGGACTGCAGCCTGACTGGATCTGTACATAAAATGTTTCCACCCCCACGCCAATTCTGAGATTGCCAAAAAACAACGCTTATGTTATAACTTCAGTCCTGTGGAATGGAGAGCCACATTTGGCCTTAAAAACAACCCTGATCATAGAATGGGCTGGTTATGGGGTGCACTGTAGTCACAGACAAAACAACATACATACAGGAGTTGGGAGACAACTTTACAGCATGGAGTTTTACAAACTCCCGACTAAAGACACAGAGGGAAAATACCAGAGGGAATTACACAACCTCTTAAAGACATTACCTCTGGAAATCACAGAATAGGATTGATCCTTCCACCTCATAGGAATCCAGACCAGGAGACTTTTACTTATTAGTATTACTGCTAAAGATAAACAACCACGCAGATTCAGCCACTGTTATATACTGGGACAAAGTTGAAGCCACAGGTATCAGATTTTTTGGAGTCTCAGATCAGCAGAGGCTCCCTACGCTTGAAGAAGGGTGATTGCACCTGAAAGCTTCCTAAGAACTTTTTCCAACAACTCAGTTGGCCTAATAAAAGATATCACATCTACTCAAAGAACCTTGCCTGGTTTCAGATTAGGTATATGGTTCTTGAAAAGACCATCACTTTTGAGAAAAAGTTTTGCAAAACTGGCAACTCAGGATACCCCACTGTCTCTGGCATTGGTACTATCATGGAGGGAGTTTACAGCTGCATTGACTCTGTCCCATTCAGACAATGCCACTAGAGCTGCCATTTTTTTGAAGAACACCACAATTTTCCTACATAAATTAGGCTCTATTGACAAGCTTCCAGCAAATACCATATTACTATATTTACCTGAATCCAAGACAACTTTGAATTTAAGACAAATCCCCCATTAATTAGATTCTATACAGGGAAAATTAAGAATGTATTCTGGTTTTCCATGTATAGGATCTATTTATTGGAGGATCATCTTAAATTTGTCCCCCACTACTATGGCAGGGAAAGGAGGACAGGGGCGAGGGGTCAAGCTCCTGCCCCTTGCTCTCCCTGTCTGCTTCCCTATCCCCTGCTCCCTCATCCCTTTGCCTGCCCTGTTGCCATCTCCCAGCCCTACTGCTTGCCTCCACCCTCCTGCCACCTGCCCCCCACACCACTTGTTCCCCACCTGTGCCTGACCCCCGATGCCTGTGAATGCTTCCACCATTCCCTGCCCTCCCACACCTTGCTCCCTTCTATCACCTGTCCCTCTCGTGCCTGCCCCCTCCCACCACTTGCATGCCTCCAGTGCTCACCTCCTGCTGTAGCTCTTCTCTGGCTCCGGGGCAGTCAGTGGTGGTGGCCCCAGCCCTGTCCAGCCAGGCAGAAGCAGCAGCAGCCGCAGCAGAGCAGTGAGTGCGGAAGCAGCAGCAGCTCCAGGCCAGTCCAGGTCGAGGCTAGAGCTGAAGCAGAAGGTAAGCAGCAGAAAAGGGCATGTGGCACAGTGTCCACTGTGCTCCCTCCGAACCGCACACACAGGTCTTCCCTGTACTCCCTGCACCCCCATTTTGTGATCTCTCCCCCACCACACCCCCTCCAGCACATGAGCCCCCCTGGCCCAGGGCTACTGTTTGCCCTAGGCCAGTACTCAAATCTAAGAAGAGGCTTTTTTTCTCCCAGGTTATTTGGGGAATCTTGGATTCCCCAAATAACCTGGGAGAAAAAAGTAAAATAAGTAAAAATAAGTAAAAGTAAAATAAGTAAACGTAAAATAAGTAAACATGGGAGCTACAGTGGGTATCAATATCCCCCATGTGAATGGATTACAAACCATAAGTAACATTATCCCTGACAAATACAGTTTCTTTTTCCACTGCACTCTCCCAGTTTGCCTTCACACACAATTTTTTCAGATTTGGGGACTCCCTATACCTACAAACGAATGGCAATGCCACAGGCACACACATGCCCCCTAATATATGAATATATTTATTATGACAGACCTTGAAGTTCAATTCCTCCACAAGGACTCTCTCATCCCTAGTATACCCATGGTACATCAATGACATCTTCAGCATATGGACATGTGGGAAGAAATTTCTAGAGAAATTCCAGAATTTTAATTACTGCCATCCCTCCATCAAACTGACTCTTGTATAATCCACCCAGCAAATTAATTTCTTGAACACCACCATCAAACTTTGCAATGACTACATCGTCACTATAACATATCAGAAACCAACTGACCAGTACAGCTATCACCAGTCCCTCTGACTGGACTGCACACCTTAGGGATCTGGAGCAGGGATTCCTACACTTAAATTATAATACCAAAACTCAAATCAACAGAACCACATTCACACCCTACTCTGACAGGTTACAATACCAACTACAAGGACAAAAGAGTCCCTCTTGTTGTCACTTACAGCCCCCCATTTGAACACCTTGGATACATCATTAATGATCTCCAATGCCTCCGGGAAAATGACAACCATTGCAAGGTAATCTTGGGGAACAAGCTTGTCCTGGCTTACAGGCATTCCCTCCTAGCCTCTCTAAGTAACAGACTACCTAGCTCCAATTCTTACTAAGCCACCAAGCCTTAATCAAGACCCAGATGTGGTCTCTTGATGAAGAGAGACAGACCCAGATGTCTGCTGAGACACAGACATCTGGGTCTGTCTCTCTTCATGAACCCAGACCACAATATCACTGGAGCAAACAACACAGATGATAACTTACGCAGTTCATTCACCTGCTCTTCTAATAATGTCATATACATAACCACCTGCTTATAATACCTGTCCGTTGTCTACATTGGACAGATAATGTGATCCCTATGTGAAAGAAAGAATGAATATCAATCTGACATTTCCCAAAAGACATGAAGGCCTCTGGCAGAACATTTTAACTTCCCTTGACCTAACCTAATCTCAGAGAAAATGTTCTTAAACAACAAAACTTTAAAAACCAACTGGAATGTAGAACTGCAGAACAAGAAATCACCCACAGACTGAACTGTGTTAACCACAGTCTCAGCAGAGACTTATCCAATTATTTGGACTAGCTTTTAACTCCTGTGTCCCTCCGTGGATTAAATTATTTCTTTATCATTTTTGATCTCTTCAACACATCTTTGCCTGTTTCAGCAGTGCCCACTCCCCTTACCCTTTTCACCCCTTTTCCAAGCCTTTGTATTTAAATGACTATTCTTTTCTAGTCATTCTAGTACACCTTTTCTAGTACCCCTACTCTCTACAAGTCAATTCACACGAGCTGATGAAGCAGACTGTCACCTACAAACACATATGTGTTTCTGAATGAGTTAAGTCTCTCAGGTGCCCTCCCCAGCCTTCTGCCACACCAGGACAGTCAATCCTGCAGGAAAAGTAGAGGCTTTCATTTGGCATCACTGCTTTTAATACATTGGACTCTTTATATACAACAGATCTGGACTTCCATCTTACACCTTGTCTGTAAGCAACCTACAAATGGGGAAAATGTATTCGGGGGTCTTTATACCATGAAGCACACTGACCCCAGGGGAGTAACAATCAATAACAAGATGAAAATCTTCTCGCATGCCAAGGGTATTCATTTCATTTAACCAGATGTGCTAAATGTAAAAGCTAAATTGTGTCTCTTCTTGCTGTCAGGGATGGACTACCTTTTCTAACTACAACTGCCCATTCACATCAGGTAACAGTAGCATTATTATAGTGCACTGGACACACACTAGACAATGTGATTCCTGTTTGGAGTACAACTACAGTTATGGCAGCAGAAGCAGCGAGTGTCATTTACCAGAAGATAGTCCATTAAAGCAAAATGTATTCTCATGCTAAAACTTCACTATAACAGGAAAGAACCTATCTTCAGCTCCCTTCTTCAGCTCAGAAGTGGATGGTTGGGCTTTTTGCTAATCCAGAAACTGCAGGAAGCTCTGGTACCTTGTGTTGGGAAGGAGGAATCTCAACATTTTTAAGCATGAGTTCTTATCAACTTAATTCTCGTGTGACTATCTGATAAATTATTATAATCACAATGAATATATTTCCCCCCCTGTTCTCTCCCAGTTTATTTAGTTTAAGTGAAATTTGCAAAAGATAATGGTAACAGAAATATAGTTAACAGTAGATGCTTTTGAAAATCTCATCCTGTGTGCCTTTTGCAACACTTTGTATAAGATCATATATACCACTGCCACATATGATCATCTCCTGTGAGTTTCAGCCAATAACAGAAACAAGGAAGAAAACAAGAAAAGGTACTAGTACTGTTACAAAAGTAGGTATAAAATACAGGCTGATGCAGAACTTGAGACTACTTGTACTTTTTTTGTCATAGTTAATGGTGCCCCTTGAAAATTTATCTTTGACAAATTAGGAGACTGCTTTACGTCTAAAAACCTGACAACCTATAAGAGTTACAGAACTGTGATTACTTATCTAACTTGATTTACACGTTCCTTCTGCACACAAGCAAGCAGAGGCTTACAAAGCAGAGGTATATTTTTAAAAACTATTTTAAACACTAGTTTCCATTTTTGTGAAGTCTTAAATTATCTTTAAGTACAAAAATGCCTCTCACATTTGATGCACTATGGATTCTTTTCCTCAGCCCTGAAATGCTGAAAGGAAAATTCCCTAATCTTCATGTGAAACAGACAGTTTGCAGATCATCTTTTTCATTAGACAACACAAGTTTGTGACAGCAGCATTCCCTTAGAAAGAAAGCAGGTGCTAACACGGAATATGATAGAAGAGTTCCATGTAAACAGACATCCAAAGGAGGCAAAGCCAGTCCAACTGTTGGTTGTTGTGTGCAGCTCTGAAGTGGACAATATACAAAAATAATTTCACTTCTATTTTTTCTTTTCTTTATGAATATAATAAACTGTCAGCCTACAAACTTGCCCCACAGTCCCTTTGGAAACGCTTGTTTTCTATCTATTCTATCTCATGAGTTGTCCATCAGTGTAAAGTCTAGGCATTTAACTTTTCTACACAGAATGTGTATACAAGACACAGTTTTACACCAAGTACTTTTTAAGCCCAACCAACCTATTGCAATGCTTTATGAGAACTTTCTTCAACCCACCATTCATAAACTTATTAAACAGGCAAAATCTTGAGCATGCTATTGAGAACAGATCCTGGATGAAGTAGGGATATCAATTTTCCCAAACTCATTTCCAGAAAGAACAATAAGTAAAGTTAGCGGTGTGAGTCTGACGTCAGGTAGAAGGTAGGGCAGGGTAGCACCTTAGAGACTAACTGGCTCAGAAAGACATAAGTTTTCGTATGCAACAATCTCCTTCACTGGATACAACAAATGGACTCCATTCGTAGCATCTGATAAAGGAGACTTGCCTGCAAACACTTATGCCTCTCTGAATCAGTTAGTCCTTACAGCTGTAGTTTTTAACCATTTTAGATTCAGGGCACCCTTTGGAAAATGCCAGCTCATCGTTTTCACCCATTTTTTGACTACAGGAAAACAATAGAGTAATTCTTCTGTTGCAAAGAACTCTAAATATCACAATAGGCCAGAATGATTTTATCACTATGGATTACTACTTGAAATCTCTGGATTTATCTTTTGAGTCACATTCGTACACTTAACAGCGCCAACATTTTGTGGCACCCTGTGGCACTTTTGAAAGGATCTCAAGGCACCCCAGGTTGCCACAGCAGCTTGATTGAGAATCACTGCTTTAAGGTGCTACCCTGCCTTTAGAAGGAACAATGATAATGAAGTCAGTATATAGACTCTTAAATGTTTCCTTTTCCAATACGCTAGGGCCTAAGGAAGCAGCATGAAGAATTGCATGCCAAGCCTTTAACAACAACAACAAAAAGTTTTGTCAATTCACTTAGATTCCTGAAGATGAATTTACTTATAAAATTGCTTGGTCTTCCTCTCTCTGACAGCTAAAAGTAACTTTACTTTATTTCCTCTACTATCAGACACAATCAGCTTCAACTTGACCAGTCTAACACCTATTTAACTGTGCAATGAAGTGAACAGAGTTCCCTTTAGCTCACTACATCCTAAACTACATAGTAAGTAATTTAGTTCAACAGCTTCACTTTTTTCTCCAAACCTCATTGTCACGGAGCACTGGGGTGCCCCGTGCCTAGAGAGGAGAAACTGCCAGGGAGAGTGAGCCCGGGCAGAGCATAAGGAGCCCAGCTGAGTGTTGCCAGGGTAACGAGCCCAGCTGCGGGTTGCCAGGGCAACTAAGGAGAGCCAGCTGCCTGTAGGAGGCAGTGCCTGGCCCTTATAAAGCCCAGGGCTGAGGCCAGGCTGGCAGTTCCCTGCCAGCAGCCGGAGAGGCAGGAGCTCCCTCAGCCAAGATATGGGAAGAAGCCTGACTTGCAAGTACAGCTCACTATAGCCCTGAGAGGATTGGGCACTATGGTTTAGCCAGGGGGCTTTATGTTTGCGTTACAGCTAGGAGGCTCTAGTTTATGTTCGGCTTACATATTATACCGGAGGCTTGGGTGAGGCTGTAGGGGTTGGAGGAGGCCTCATAGGGACCCCATAGGGGCGGGGTGCCCTAGCGCCAGTGGAGGCGCAGCTTGCGCGCCAGTGGAGGCACAATTGAGTGCAACCAGTGGGTTGCGGGCAGGGAACTGAGACCCCCGGATTGTGTGCGGGGTGCATAGACCCCAGCCCCGAGAGGGGCGTATTTGAGAAGGCCCAGCGTGGGCACAGTGAGCCCCAAAGAGGGGGCGACACTACTAGGAAGCCCAAGGCGGGCACAAGGAGCCCAAGAGGGGCAATATATGAGAGGCCCAAGAGGGGCCAGATTGAGAAGCCCAGGATGGGTGTAGCGAGCCCGGTAATCAGCTAGCGCTGCAGGGAAAAACCCAGGACAGGGGCAGGGGGCTGCGGCGGGCCCCGG
>NW_005843102.1:255250-264513 GCF_000455745.1 Alligator sinensis | reverse complement strand
GGGGAGACCTACAAGGGGTCCAGGAGTTTACGTGCCCGAGGAGACGCAAGGCAGCCTCCCTATTACATTTACTTTAAGAGCAAAGACGTGGCGGGCGAGAATGGAGGGTGCCCTTGGGCCAGATTAGCGCAGAGAGAGGGCCTTGAGGAGATCACAGCCCTCCTGAAGGACCCCGCCGTGACACTCGTGTATTCCTTTGGTAGTGAAAGAGGAAACTGTATCAGACACTTCATGAGTTAATAAGTACTCAATTGTCTTTCACCTGGCAGAAATGCCAAGGTTGTGTCAATCCCCAGGACAAAAATGGGATTAAACGCTACATTCTACAACCTGAAACCAAGGTATTATTATTTAAGATAATCATTGAAAGTCAAAGTTCCACCCATGAAATATCTGAGTTTTGACTTCTGTGATAGAGGCTTACTCCTTCCTACTGTAAAAGCATGCCACCATTTCCAGAATAACTGAAAGAAAGATTGTATGGTCCTGAGATTAAGGTTGAAGTCTGAGAGTTAAATGGTCCAAGTTCACTTTGCTACCTCACCACAGAATTCTTAAGGTACAAATGAACAAATCCTCTAGCCTTTATGACTCAATTCCCCATCTACAAAATGGGATATATACTTCCTTAACCCAGTGCAGTTTATGAGGATAAGTAATCTAATGACTGTGAAACACTCAGATGCTGTGGTAATTGGAATCAGATAAGTATCTAAAATCAGATTACAGAAGATTTGGGCACCTAAATATAAGTGACCTGATTTCCACTAATAGTATTCATCCATGAATCCCAATGAAGTGAACAGAGGCTGCAGGAGCTCAGCACCTTTGAAAATCAGTTCATACTCATCTGCCTAACATAGATTTAGAATCTTCAAAGCTTTGTGACCATGAGAAAAGATAACGTACAGGATATCTTTCACTTGACTGGATGTCCTGGACAAAATCGCTGGAACCATGAACCGTGCAGTGGGCAACATCTCCTAAAACGCAATTAAGGTTATCCAGTCCTTTAGCAATAGGTCTAGATACTGAACCTATAATAAGTAATAATACCTGCTAGTATCAGAGAAAGCCCATAACTCCCATCAGTTTAGTTTTGTGACACTAAAAAGAAACCATAAAAAAACTGAAAAAAGAAAGTCAATCAGTGCACAGCTGAGAGCTGGAGATATATGGGGCCAGAAGAAAGAAAATAAGCTAGAGGATGTTGTTCAGTAAAATGGCTGCTGCCCTAGAAAAATGGGGGTCCTGTGTTTTAGCCTGGACTCTTGCTCCCAATGCGGAAGAAACTTCCACACTTGTCTCAACCTACTGTATCCAAAGAATATTTAATGCAAGGTGCAGTGGCTCAACTTCAAGGCAGCGGCTGAAGAGCTGACTAGTTAATCCCTAATTGTATAGACTAATAGTATGGGACCTGCCTATGAAGTAGGATCACAAAATGTAAGTGCTAAAAATAGCAGTTATGTGGCTGGATAACTGCCATTTGGACATGTAAAGTGAAACAGGATTCTGCACAAAGTGCTACTGAATGTGTCTAGGCTAAAAAAATAATACACTTCAGAACAGATATCAAGGGTTACT
The DNA here is from genome assembly GCF_000455745.1 of Alligator sinensis. Lineage (NCBI taxonomy): Eukaryota > Metazoa > Chordata > Crocodylia > Alligatoridae > Alligator > Alligator sinensis. The sequence goes on along the minus strand of NW_005843102.1, from coordinate 262,926 downwards.
CAGTTTGCTAGAGAACTAATAACACTTACGGCAAACTGTTGCCAGCCTTGACCACTTTCAGGCTAAGCTACAAAAGTTCTTCAAAGCCTGTTTCTGAGTGACCAAAGAGTGAACCTTTGCAGATGTTATAACTAGCCTGGTTAGCAAAAGAAAGAAAGCAATTGCCATGTCCAACTGCTAAACCTATAGTGAGATCAAATTATACATGCTAGGGGCCCATCTATAGGAGACGCCGCTAAATGCACAGTAGGCTAATTCTACGGCGCGCTAGTGTGCCACAGCAAAAGCCATGCTAATGTGCAGAAGTATTAGTCTACTGTACATTAGCATCACTAAAATACTGTATGCCAGTGCTACTGCACAGTAGTGCTGGATACTGCACATTGAGTTAGTACCTGTTATTACAGTATTGCAGTAACAACGGCACATTAATGCATGTGTAGACATGCCCTAGGAGGCCTAAAAGCAGATCTTAAAGATGGCCTTAAAATATATGAAGCCAGTATTTTAGATACATATAGAGCAGGGGTTGTCAACCAGGCATATGTGTACCCCTGGGGGTACTTGAGAAGGCTCTAGGGCAGGAGTGGGCAAAATGCAGCCTGCCAGGCCATTCTATCCGGCCTGTGGGGTCCCTAAAAAATTTAGAAAATTAATATTTATCTGCCCCTGGCTGCCTGTCATGTGGCCCTCGATGGCTTGCCAAAACGCAGTAAGCCAGAAATAATTGCTGGCCCCTGCACTAGGGGGTACACACGGGAGGGCAGGGATGGAGCACCACCACGCATCATTCTCTGCTACTGCGCAGGCGCTGCCTGCCCAGCCAGACATGGAGGAAGCTCGCACATGCGCATCCACACTACTCTGCACTGCATTCAGCCATGCCTCCTCCTTCCCCCCACCCCCTATAAAAACCACAGGGAGGAGTTCCCAATAGCAGCTGTGTCCAAGTGGGTCCTCATAAGGCCCCTGTCTTCCTGCACTGCTCCAGGCAGGTAGCTGCAGGTCCTCCCCCACAGTGGGGCAGAGTAGGGCAAAGCAGCTGCCAGGAGGTGCCCTCTCCCATCCCCATTATGGCCTAGGTATGTGTTATTGGGTAACCTTTTAACCAATATAATTGGAGGAGTTTAAATGGATAATTTTAATACTAGATTTAGATCCCTAATATCTAAATCACTACATTTAACATTATTCTCCTAAATTTATTTAACTGAACAATTCCTCTCTAAAAACTCTAATGAGAGCCAAATGTAGTGCAGACAAATGCTATGCAATCTCCTTCTACACAGGGCTGTCAACCATGGCTTACAGCAGTCTTCTTTATATTACCATTACTTAATCTTTAAAAAAGTAAATAGTAATAGTAAAAAAAGTAAATACTGAGATGGATCAGTAGGAGAATCACTTGCAAGTCAAGGAAAAAAGATATAAAGAAGAATGCACTATTTGAAAGCTTTTCTAAGTATCTCAGCCATGAAGCTGGTCCAATGAAAGATATGACCAACAAAAGTTCTTGCCTCTTGCAAGTCAAAGGAAGTAATTTTTCCACTCTGTTTCAGCAAAAGTAAGACCTCACCTGGAGTATTGTGTCTCAGTTTGGGCAGCACACTTCAAGAAATACATGGACAAATTGGAAGAGCGCAGAGGAGAAAACCAGAAATGATTAGAGGTCTAGGAAACACGATCTACAGAGAAAGGTTGGAAGAACTGGTATTTAGTTTAAAGAAGAGAAGACTGAAACGGATTTGATAACAGTCTTCAAATACCTGATGGGTGATTATAGAAGATGGTGATAGAGTATACTCTGTGGCCACAGGCATAGAGCAAGGAATAACAGTCTTAAATTACAGCAAGGAAAATTTAGGCTTGATATTAGGAAGGAATCTCTTACTATGAGGTTGGTTAAGCATCGGAACAGATTATATACAGAAGTTGTGGAATCTCCATCTTTGGAGGTTTTTAAGAGCAGGTTAGATAAACACCTGCCTCAGATGGTTTAGACACGGATCCTGTCTTGAGCAGAGGGTTGGACTGGATGACCTCCCGAGGTTGTTTCCAACCCTACTTATCAGTGATTCTATAACTAACAAGAATTTGGGTGAGTCAACTAAGCTATTTTGACATGTGACCTAAATCCTGTTTGAATACAGAAGATAAAAGCATCATTTTCATTAGAGCTCCACTTATAAATGATTTAGAAAGAGCAATTAAACTGACTGTTAAATCCAGCAGATCAATAAGTTATAACCAGCTTATAACCAACCTTTTAAATTATTTTGAATGGGCTAGGTTAGCGCAAGCACTGAGGCACATGGCTGACAGTCTGGAGGTTGCAAGTTTGAGGCCATAGCAGAAGTACTCACAATGCAGCCTATCAGATTCCAATGAAATCTGTGAATTCTGCTAAATACCTTAACACAAGGACATGAAAAAGGAAAGGAACTATTTCTAATAGATCCTACCAGTGTGGTTATAACAATCTGTAACACATACTACTACTTTATACCATACAATGATATTAAATATTTATCAGCCCTTCGTAAGACAGTAATATAACCTTAACATGAAGTGTATTTGTAAAAGAATTGTGTACTGCACCTCTGGATCAATACATACTTCATCCATAATCTCCACTATTTGTCTGCTTCAGGATCTCCATTCAGGATACCACTTAATATGTTTAAAGTGAAATATGTTGTGCTCAAATGATTTCCTGAATTTGGATACACTTAAGAAGACATTTGAATGATTTCTTGAATTGGAGCCTCATCTATCACTCAAATGATCTACAGATTGTGTCTTTCTAACAAGAACTTTATTCCCAAGGAGCAGAAAGCTCTCTCTCATGTGTGGATGAGCTCTATCTTATGCAAGAAGTCTACGGGCCGACGAGAGGTAAAGGACTGCTCGACCTGATACTGGCAATGAGGGATGACCTAATCAGCGACCTAACGATCGAAGGGAAGCTGGGTGACAGTGACCCCGAGCTAATTCCCTTCACTACCCACCATAAAGCTGGCAAGTCAGTCAGCCATATAGAAGTCCTCGACTTCAGGAAAGCTGACTTTGACAAGCTCAGGAGGCTTGTCAGTGAGGCCCTAAAGGACCACAACCCAAAAGGGAGGGGAGTTCACGATGAGTGGCTGCTCCTCAAGGGAGCGATCCTGGATGCACAAGCAAAGTCTATCCCATCTCAGAGGAAAAGCAGCAAAAAGGCACAGCAACCCCCTTGGCTCTGCAGGGAACTAGCAGACCTCCTACACCTAAAAAAAAAGACCTACAAAGAATGGAGGACGGGATCCACCTCCAAGGAGGACTACTCTGCCCTGGCCTTGACCTGCAAACCAGGAAAGCCAAGGCTGCGACTGAACTCCAACTAGCTACAAGTATCAAGATCTTCAAGAACTCCTGGTGCTCTGATGAAGTGCCTGAAGGTTGGAAGAAGGCTAGTCTGGTGCCTATCTTCAAGAAAGGGAGGAAAGTGGACCTGGCAAACTATAGGGCCATCAGCCTGACCTCTATCCCGGGGAAGGTCTTAGAAAAGATTATCAAAGAGGTAATTCTTAATGAACTGGCTAATGGCAACATCCTGAGAAATAGCCAGTAGGGGTTTGTTGCAGGTAGGTCTTGCTTGACCAATCTTATTTCCTTTTACGACCAGGTGACGTATCACCTGGACAAGGGAGAAGAGATTGATGTCATATATCTTGACTTTAAAAAAGCCTTTCCTTTGATCTGGTATCCCATGATCGCCTCTTGGTAAAACTGGCTAACTGCAGCCTCGGCCTCACCATGATCCATCAACTGGGGAATTGGCTCTGTGGTTGGACCCAGAGAGTGGTGGTTGATGGAAGTCAATCATCATGGTGCGCTGTGACCAGTGGGGTCCCTCAAAGCTCTATCCTTGGGCCTATATTGTTCAACATCTTCATTAATGATGTGGACATTGGTATCAGAAGTGGACTGCCCAAGTTCGCCGACACAAAACTTTGGAGTAAAGCGTCCACACCTGACGACACGAGGGTGATCCAGGCTCAGGAAATGGGCAGACGAGTCCCTGATGGTGTTTAACAACAAAAAATGCAAGGTTCTCCACCTTGGGAGGAAAAACCTGCGGCATGTGTACAGGCTCAGCAGTACTATGCTGGCTAGGCACTACGGATGAAAGGGACTTAGGGGTCATGACTGACCACAAGATGAACATGAGCCATCAACATGATGCTGCAGCTAGTAAAGCGAGCAAAATGCTGGCTTGCATCCATAGATACTTCTCAAGCAAATCCCAGGACATCATTCTCTCATTGTACTTGGCCTTTGTGAGGCCCCAGCTGGAGTACTGTGCCCAGTTTTGGGCTCCACAATTCAAAAAGGATGTGGAGAAGCTTGAGAGAGTCCAGAGGAGAGCCACGCGCAGATCAGAGGTCAGGAATGTAGACCTTATGATGAGAGGCTGAGAGCTACGGGACTCATCAGCCTGGAAAAGCAAGGGTGATCTGGTGGCCACCTATAAGTTTATCAGGGGTGACCACCAGTATCTGGGGGAATGTCTGTTCATCAGAGCGCCCCAAGGGATGACAAGATCGAATGGTCACAAACCCCTCCATGACCATTTCAGGCTGGACATAAGGAAAAATGTCTTTACTGTACGAGCCCCCAAAGTTTGGAATAGACTGCTGCCGGAGGCGGCTCAAGAACCTACTTTGAACATCTTGCTCAAGAACCTACTTTGAACATCTTCAAGGGACATTTGGATGTTTATCTTGCTGGGATCCTATGACCCCAGCTGACTTCCTGCCCTGGGGCACGGGGCTGGACTCGATGATCTTCTGAGGTCCCTTCCAGCCCTAATGTCTATGAAATCTATGAAAATTAACTGAAGAGTTACATTGGACAGACCCAGCCTTGCACAGCGAACTGTATTTATATATAAAGAAACTGCTTAACTATAGAAGACAAAACTCATCACAGTAATTACATTTGATGGTATTGGCCATGGATAAACATACATTTGAAAGACTACAAATTCCCTCCAATTTCACATGCTTCCAATTTGGAGTGCTTCAGAGCTGCAGAGATGTATGGTCTCCGTTTCCAGAGCACTGCAAAATTGACACAATGGCATACAGCAGCCAGGGGCCTCACTATAGGGTTAATCAGACCTACAGTTTCATTCCCTCTCACCCCCAAATGAGAATGGGGGAGAACAGGGAAGACACCCAGTTAGTGTTCAGCCAGTGTGCTACTGATTCAAGACTCCAAGAGGCTTGAAAGGAATACTTCTCTCCAGCCCCATGGCTTGAAATCAGGAATCCTTGCCTCCAGGTCTCTGGAACTAGGAGTTTACAGAGACAGGAGCTTAAGAGCCTTGCAGTGATTCCTGCTTTCCAGCCTTGCGGCTGACTCTCCAGCTCTGGAGACTGTCAAGGATGGCCAAGTGAACTGGAGAGCACTATGAAATCTTGGAGAACCAAGCAACTCCCCATTCAAGAGGAAGTGCTTTAAAAGACAACATTCCTCAACTTGAGGGAATCATTTTGTTAAACTTCAGCTACTTTAAGTACTTTTATGGCTGTGAACATCTGTACACCCACTGTTGGGAGTTCTCCAAAGGTGTGTGGAGTGTTTCAAACATTCTGTACAGGGCCTTATTCTGGTTCAAAAATTATATCTGTAAAAGGCCTTACTCTGCTCTAAATAAATCACATAGGAACTTATTTATTCTGACAGGGCTGGCAGCCGTTCAAAAGCATAAGAGAAAAACAACAGTATACACCAAGATGTCCACATCAAGCTCCTAAAATGGGTATGATAATCATGGCCACTTTGGGGGTTGAACAAACAAACAATTCTTCTGAGGCTTCATTAAGTGGTCAGGCCCCTGCTCCAATACCTAAATATAGTAGTCAGAACTTCCTTGAGAAATTAGTCATAAATCCTGTATGCTGAACTCCATCATGGAATGCTACACAATTGTCTCCCCCAGCATGGGACATCCTATTAAAGTAGCCACATACATTATCTAGAACAAAGTCAGGTACTGGACCGATTTCTCAACAGTCCCAAATTCAGAGCTACAGGCCCTTTATTCAGGAGGAGGTACATTTTACAATATCTATAGATCAAAAATAAAGACAAAGTCCATAGCAATATCAGCCCATGGATATACAATTCAAACAACTGATACCTCTAACAGCAACCACCTACTCTGTCCACTTACATTACAGAAGTCTGACAGATGAGCCGCACACTATGACATAATGTTTAAATCTAGGTTCTGTTGGACTGAGTAAGGTCTAGAGCAGGGGTGGGCAAAATATGGACCACGGGCTAGATTTGGCCTGCCAAGGCATTCTGTTCAGCCTGCAACAGGTCCCTTGGCCCGACCTGGCCCAGATATGGGGGGCAGCCTGGGCCATGGTGTGGGCAGCCGGTCCCACTGCCCCTGGGCATTCAGTGGGGCTGGGGCAGCATGGCAGCTGGACCATTTCCTGGCAGGCAGGGAGCTGCATCTGGAGTGGGCAGGGCTGGAGATCAGCACTGCAGGGCAATGACAGCATGGGGCTAGGGCTCAGGGCAGAGCCACGATCTGCTCCCTGCCTGCCCGTATTTGTAGAACCAGTGCACATCACAGGGGCGTGTTGGGAGTGGATCACGGCTCTGTCCCTGGCCCCAATCCCATGCTGTCACCAACTCCTGATCCCCACCCCTACCTGCCCATCCTGCTCCTGGATACCACTTTCCACTCACCTGCAGCACCAAACCATCTGCCCACATGGGTCCTAGCTGGTTTCCATAAAGACCCCAGTATTGCTGGGTGGTGACAGCATGGGATGAGGCCTTGCGCAGAGCCATGATTTGCTCCCCACACAGCCCTGCAAGCAAAACCAGCAGCTATCACAGGGATGTGTGGGGAGGGGATCGTGGCTCTGCCCCAGGCTCTGGCCCTGTGCTCTCTCTGCCCCATGATCCCAATCCCAGCCTTGACCCTGGCCCCACCCATCCTGCTCCTGGATGCCGCTTCCTGCCCACCCGCAGCCCCATCACACCCATTCACGGGGGCACTTAAGGAATTTTGGTGAGCTATTGTTGGGGGGGAGAGGCTGACCGAGCCCATGAGCGCTCACTACAACTCCCTAAGTAGCCCTCTGGCCAAAATAATTGCCCACCCCTGATCTGGAGCAAAGGACCTTCTGATGACTGCTATTAAGGTAGTGTTATACCATGATATCACAAAGAGATGGTGTTTTACAGAGCCAGGTCCAAATTAGTTGTGGCTCCTGTTACTAAATCTCAGCCAAAGCCACCCTGAGTCTGTTTCCTATTTAAAGGCCATCTAACCCCCCCTGATTTTAATAGAAGCTCTAATTAAGACAATATTTGAAGTAAAATTCTGGCTCCATTCAAGTCAATGGGAATTTTGTACCAATAACAGTATGGCCAGGATTTTACCACTGTTTTTCTGAAGTCAAGAATTGCCCTTGTCCAGTGAGTTGGTATTCTTGGTGTGTTAGAGCTTATGATCCTGGTGTATCAAATTTACACTGGGAAGTAGAAGAAAGTTTCTAAACACCAGATCAGAGAGGTTCTGGAATGGCTTTCCAGTAAGAGATACAGCAACAAAAATAATTGGTTTTATGATGGAGTTTGGTAAATGTGAAGGGGCTTATATAATATGC